>NW_006426692.1:0-1170 GCF_000296735.1 Chrysochloris asiatica | reverse complement strand
CGTCGAGTCGGTTCCGACCCATAGCGACCCTGTACAGGGTTTCTGAGGGTGTAAATCTTTACGGGAGTAGAAAGCCTCATCTTTCTCCTGCAGAGTGGCTGGTAGTTTCGAACCGCTGACGTTAAGGTTCACAGCCCGATTCGTAACCACTACATTACCAGAGCTCCTTTCTGTCTCATAGTGACCCTGTATAAGGTTTCCAAGGAATGGCTGGTGATCTTGAACCTCCAACCTTGTAGTTCAAACCAGGCCTGAGGTCAAGTGCATTAACCCACAGGATCACACCAGAACTCAAGTATACCAATAATAGCTGCACTGCTTCAAGGCAGGGATTTTGTACCAAAATTGACCTCCTGACTTCATCTTATTTTTCTTACCCTAAATTTTCCCATACTTTTATATTCTCTCTTCTTAAAATGTCTTTATCTTGTTAGCGTTCATGACATTGTTCATCTGTCTGATTTTTATATTGTTGTTTTTCTTGAAGTTGCCATGGACATCTGAAGGGATAGATAAAAATAATAAACAAGTTTTGTAATAAAGCTTTGTTGTTGCTAAGTGCTGTTGAGTTGGTTCTGACCTATAGTGACCCTGTGTAGGGTTTCTGAGGAGCAGCTGGTGAGCTTGAAGTGCCAACCTTGCAGTTCAAACGGCTTTGCAGTCTGGCGCATTAACCCATAGTGCCACACCAGGACTTCAATAAAGCTTTAGGGTCTATTACAATCTTCTCCAAAGAGCCTTGTTGTAGGGACACAAATTTAAGGCTCCAAGATGGCCTCTCTGAGGTCACCTTCACAACCACATCTCCTGTCCATTCCCCCTCCTCCCTCTATCTTGTTCTCTGCTTTAAGTCTAAGATGTAGGTGGGAGCCCACTGCCCTTCCTCCCACTGTGCTAGCAGAAATCCCTTTGTTCTCTGTTGTTGTTAGGTGCCAAGGCGTTAGTACCGACTCATTGTGACCCTATGCACAACAGAACGAACCACTACCCAGTCCTGGGCTAATCTCACAATTGTTGCCTGCTTGAGCCCATTGATGCTGCCACTTGGCCAATTCATCTCGCTGGGGGTCTTCCTCTTTTTCTCTGACCCTCCACCTTACCAAACATGATATCCTTCTCCAGCGACTGGTCCCTCCCGACGATATGTCCAAAGTATGAGAGACGAAGTTT
>NW_006426691.1:0-1121 GCF_000296735.1 Chrysochloris asiatica | reverse complement strand
AAAATGGTCCAACCTCTCTGGAAAGCAATATGGCACTTCCTCAGAAGGTTGGAAATAGACATACCTTATGATCCAGCAATTCCTCCACTTGGTATTTACCCACAAGAAATACGAGCCATAACACGAGTAGATATATGCACACCAATGTTCATAGCAGTGCTATTTACAACAGCAAAAAAATGGAGACAGCCTACATGCCCATCAATTGAAGAATAGATAAACAAACTGTGGTACATACACACAATGGGATACTAAGCTACCTTGAAGAACAACAAGGAAGATGAAAGCCACCACATAACATGGATGAACCTTGAGGACATTATGCTGAGTGATATTAGTCAGTCACAAAAGGAGAAATACTGCATATAGCCATTATTATAAAAGAGTAAGAAAAAGAACCCACACTAAAATGGGGGGAAAAAACCCCAAAACACTATATATATATTTGCTGATTATCGGAATGTATGGAATCAGGTGAGGGGTAGGAGGGAGGGGAAGATAGAGCACAGGGTATGGAACAGACACAGGATAGCTTGGGTGCGGGGTGGTGGTGGTGGTGGGAGGGGACAATACACAAGAAGGGGTAGGGGAATGGAAGGACAAGACAGATGGGAGAATAGTTAGGCAGGTTCACATGGGCTAAGTGGGACAGAAGTAAATGATGATGTATGCACAACCTTTGAACAACAGGGCTCTGGGATGCAGGGATTTAGGCATGGTTTGAAGGGGTAAAAGCGGGGAATAATGTTAAGATGCTTGGCTGTCTTTTGAATCTTGGTCTCCCTTGCATACCATTATAAAATAGATACTTGGGAGGTGGGTGGAGGGAGAGAAAGGAACAGCCAGAATCATCATTATAGAAAGCTTGTAAGTCCATCTTCAGCCTATAACTGATTGGAATACCTTAAAGGGGGCTAGAAGTTGCCCAGTGAAAGAGGCTTCCTGTGGAGCCTTTACATTGCACAAGACCATAGGTGGAATCCAGAACCCCATCCAGAAGTGACTGAGGTAGGAAACTTCCACTGGAAAGGACGAGTAGACCAGCCTAGAGTGGCTAGAAGAACAGAGGATACTCTGTGAAGGAAAGACTGGCAGGAAAAATCCGAAACAATAATGGAAGT
>NW_006426690.1:0-1181 GCF_000296735.1 Chrysochloris asiatica | reverse complement strand
CAAAGTATGAGTTGGTAAGAGACATAGGTGTTGAGAACCATCCACAGGAGTCAGAAAAGAAGACCACAATTAACTTACTGTTACTTAGCAAAAAACAAACACCAAAAAATAAAACAAAACAAAAAAACCACACAAACAAATAAACATATTACTGAGAAACAGGAAGTGAAGGAATTACTCTAAGACAAGTCAATAGATGAATAAATTATTGAACTATAACCATTATCTTCTTTTTCCTTTAACTATGGTGTTCAAACTATTAGGGATTGGTATTGACTGAAGGTACAAATGAAGGAACAAGCATATGTTAAGAGATAATCTAAAAGATACGTATTATTCTTTGAGTTTTACTTACTGTAATGCTTTACTATCCTAAAGAAACAACACACACTCATGTCTGTATATGGATTAACATGTAGGAGAACCAAATAATTTTGATACAGAAAGGGATTCAAGTGGTGGCCACTTTAAAATGTCTACTATCATAATAAGTGGAGGTCAGTGGAGAGAGTTGATTTACCCAAGATCACCTACAGAATGTGGAAGAGCAGAAGTGCAGGTGTCTTGATTTGTGCTCCTTAGCTGAATTAAAAATTCATTTTCCTCACTTCATTTATCCTAAAGTATAATTTCTGGAAAACTCAATTATCTGTTATTTTATGTTGTTTCAGAAATTGAACAAGAATTGCAAATCAAACAGTATAAAATTTCCATATTATTCTCTCTTAAAATTCCAATCAAATTTTAAGTCAAAAAGGATGGCTACAAAATTAGAATGCTTTATTAAACAAAAATATCAAAATATGAAGCTACTGTTTCTTCACATATCCTCCGCCTAAAACTATATCTTCAGAAAGTGGCATTTCCATCTCTCTAAAAGGAGCTCTGGTAGCGTAGTGATTACGAATCAGACTGCTAACCTCAAGGTCGGCAGTTCGAAACTACCAGCTGATCCACGGGAGAAAGATGAGGCTATCTGCTCCCGTAAAGATTTGCAGCCTCGGAAATCCTGTGCAGGGTCGCTATGAGTTGGAACCGACTCCACGGCACACAACAACAACAAAAGGAGTTCTGGTAGCCTGTTGTTGTGAAGGCTTTAGAACAACTGGAATACAGATGCTCATTTTGACTATTTTCCATAAAATGATATAAAAAGTAACCATAAAACCAAAGTATGAGTT
>NW_006426689.1:0-1181 GCF_000296735.1 Chrysochloris asiatica | reverse complement strand
AAGGTAGGGCAACATTTCCATATACAGAGTTCTAGCTACAAGGCAGATGAGTCCAAATTGTCTATATACAGAGAGCTAGCTACATGGCAAAGTACTTCAACACATCCAAGTTCAGAGTACTAACTACATGGCAGATGTGTATAACGTTTCCATATACTGAGAGATAGCTACATGGCAGACAAATCCAATATGATCATATACAGAGAGCTACCTTCTTGGCAGATAAGCCCAACATAACATGGCAGATGAGTCCGAAATGTCCATATACAGAAAGCTAGCTACATGACAGGGTAGTGCAACATTTACATATACAGAGTTCTAGGTACAAGGCCGATGACTCCAACTTGTCTGTGTACAGAGAACTAGCTACATGGCAGTTTAGTGCAACATTTTCATATACAGAGTTTTAGTTACATGGAAGATTTGTCCAACGAGTCCATATTCTTATAGTTAGCTACATAGAAGATAAATTCAATATGTTCATATATAGAGAGCTACTTACTTGGCAGATCAGTCCAACATATCCATGTACAGAGAGCTAGCTACATGGCAGTTGAATCCCAAATGTCCATACACAGAAAGCAAGATACATGGTCTGGTAGTGCATCATTTCCAAATACAGAGTACTAGCTACATGGCAGTTGTGTCCAACATGTCCATATACTGAGAGCCACCTACAGGGCAGACCAGTCCAATATGTTTATATACAGAGAGCTACCTACTGGGCATATCAGTCCAACATATCCTTGTACAAAGAGCTAGCTATATGGCAGACAAGTCCAAGTGTCCATATACAGAGAGCTAGCTACATGGCAGAGTAGTCCTACATATCCAAATTAAGGGTAGTATCTACATTGCAGATGTGTCCAACATGTCCATATACTGAGAGCCACCTACAAGGCAGACCAGTCCTATATGTTCATATGTAGAGAGCTACCTACTTGGCAGATCAGTCCAACATATACATATACAGAGAGCTAGCTACACGGCGGACGTGTCCAAAATGTCCATATGCAGAGAGCTAGCTTCATGACAAGGTAGTGCAACATTTCCAAATACAGATTTCTGGTTTCAAGGCAGATGTGTCCAACTTGTCTATATATAGAGAGCTAGCTGCAAGGCATAGTAATGCAACATTTCTATATACAGAGTTCTACATACTTGGCAGATGTGTCCAATGT
>NW_006426688.1:0-1181 GCF_000296735.1 Chrysochloris asiatica | reverse complement strand
AAAAAAAACACATTAAGAAAATTAAGAGAGGAAATTAAAAGAAAGAAAATGCACTAAACACAATCAGGAGGGGGGTGAGTAAAAGAGAGAGGCCAGAGTTGTAAAGAAAAAACATGAGCAAGAAAATAAAAGAAGAATCGGGGTCAGGAGAGAAACTGAAGAAAAGAAGGAAAAATGATGGTGGACGTGTTGTTAAGTGTAGTAGAGTCGATTCTGACCCATAGCAACTCTTACATAGGGTTTCTGAGGAGATGCTAGTGACCTTGAACTGCTGATCTTGCATTTCAACTGACTTTGCAGTCTGGCGCATTAACCCCCAGCACCACACTAGGACTCAGTGGACATAGAAAGGATAAAAGGAAAGGAAGGTAAAGGAAACAATAAACAAAAACACTGAAAGGAAAAAACCAGTGCAGGTGCCAGATCTGGAGAAAAGAAAACTCTGGGAGTCACTCTACCCTGGATTTTCTCATGTGATCCCTTTCAGACCTGACTGTAGTGGTATTTGGGCACCATCTAGTTCTTTTGGTCTCAGTGGAGGCTGAAGTTTATGTGGTCCATTAGTGCTTTGGACCAATTGTTTGGATTTTCATTACTTCTTTGTTTTGGATGAGGAGTGACCAGTATTTTCTCCTTGATGACCATTCATAAGCTTTTTTATAAAATATATATTTTATTGTGAATTATGTGATAATTTACATGGGAGAACATTAGTTTTACATTTGTCCTATCGTATATCGTTTCATTGCCATGGTTACAACCCCCTCCATGCATCATCAACCAACCACAGGGTATATACTACAAGCCTGCACCCCCCTTCTCCCTACCCATCCTCAATCGTCAGCACACAGCCCCTCTCCCTCTCTGGGTCTAAAGTCCCCAACCGCTCCATCTCTCCACGTCATCGTCTCTGCCTCCATCTCGAACGTCACTGCTTCTCTGGGTAGGGTCCCGCTCTCTGCTCTTCTCCTTTGATGGTCCCAGGAACCTCTGCTACTAGACTGCAAAGTTAATCACTCCCCTCCTTACTACAGAACATCTACCTTTACATTTCCAACCCTCACAATCAGTCCTGATAACAATTTTCACTATTGTATCACAAGAGACCTATCTACATTTCCTTTCATCAGCCCTGCCTAGACAGATTGGATACTACTCAGTGGAGGGTCTACCTTCCTCCA
>NW_006426687.1:0-1127 GCF_000296735.1 Chrysochloris asiatica | reverse complement strand
AATTTCAGGGTTTTATATAGGATTCTGCATTGCCTTCTTGCCTGCGTGGTTTCTGTTAGACATCCAAGCTTAATCTGATTTGCTTGTCTTTGTATGTTACATTTCTCTTTTCCCTATCTGCTTCTAGGATTCTATTCTTATATTTGATTTTGGAGAGCTTGATTATGATATGTCCTGGTGATTTTCTTTTAGGGTCATTTCTTTTGGGGTTCGTTGATCTTCTTGTATACTTATCTTTTTGCTTTTCAGGACGTTAAGAAATTTTCCTTCCAGAAGCTCTTCAACTATCTCCTCTGTGAATTTGTGTGATTCATCCTTTTCCAGAATGCTGATAATTCTTAAGTTATTCCTCCTCATGTGGTCCAACATGAATCTTAGACCTTCTTCAGATTTTTTTTTTTTTTTATCCTTTTTCCTGTTACTTCTTCTATCTTAGTAGTATTGAGAGCTTTATCTTCCAGCTTAGTAGTTTTGGCTTCCACATCTTCAGTTCTACTCCTTTGCCATTTCAGTGTATTGTCCATTTCTGTTATTCTATTATTAATCATTTGGACCTCTTTCTGTGGGTTTTGAATTATTTCCAGTGCTTTATCTATCCTATTTGATTGTTCCTGTAGTGCTTTCCTGACTTCTTCTTTATTTTTCTCAACTCCATTGTAAAGTGTTTTGATACATTTTATTATCATTTCTCTGAATTCCTTCTCAGGAATTTCCAAAGCCTGTCTTCCTTCCATTATGGAGTGTAGGTCTACCTCCAGCTCATTTGTTTCCATCATTTTATGTGCAAATATGGTTATCTGTTTCTGTTTGGGGGGCATATTCAGTAGTTAGTTGTGGCCTAAATACTTAGATTAGTGTGTGTTTTGGTATTTTTTATGCTTTCTGATTGCCTCCAGGTAGATGTGATCAGGAGATATGCTTCCCTTTTCACTCTTTTTCCTGAGAAATTTCAGGATGCCACTGTTGGTTGTTATGAAGTAACTCAGGATTTAACTTTTGGCCCATTTCCTTTTTAGTCTGCCTGTCCAACTTCACAACACCCATTCAAGCCTTTTTCCTAGTGATAAACAGTTCACGGCTGGCTGTGGCCATTTTGCTCTACCATTTGGTTTCAAGTGGAAACTGTC
>NW_006426686.1:0-1071 GCF_000296735.1 Chrysochloris asiatica | reverse complement strand
GCTGTGAATATTATCAAATTATATATTTCTTTGCAAGTAAATTCAGGGCTAACTTGAAGGGAAGATAGGGGTCAGCTTTTGAGAATCATTTGCCGTGCATAATGTCTCTCCCCCCAATGCGGCTTTGCCAAGCACTGAGAGTTAAGCACTCTTGGCATTAACTGGTTTTCCCGGTAGAATAGTATCCTATTACAAATAGGGTTGTACTTTATGACTGATCTTGATATGCTCTATTTGATGATCAATGTGATGCCATTCTGCTTCAATTTGTCATACCCATCATAGTAAACCATGAGATTATCAAATTCAAAATAGGCAATACCAGTCCATTTCAGCTCTCTAATGCTTAGGATATTGATGTTTATGCATTCCATTTCATGAGAAAAGATATTGTTGCTGTTGTTAAGTGCCATCGAGTTAGTTCTGATTCATAGTGGCTTTCTGAAGCGTTCAATCTTTGTGGGGAGCAGAACGCCTCATCTTTCTCCCTCTTAGTGGTTCTTAGGCTCAAACTGCCAACCTTGTGGTTCACAGGCCAGTGCTTATCCTATAGAGTCACTGAGCTCCCAGACAGAAGACAATTTAAAAGAATTTAAAATTTAAAAGCATAGTTAAAAAGTTATTTGCCTGGGGTGGCAGGGAATATCAGGGAGGAAAATGATTCTTAGAAGTAAGCTAAAGACATGAATAGAACACACTAATCACTACAGAAAAGTTATAATTCGGAGTCCCTGGCCTTAGCAGTTGCTAAATACTATGACATCCAAGGCCATGCTGCCACACACTTCCAAATGCCACCAATGAGGACTGTACTCTAGAAGGAAATGAAAGGGAAAGTTGGAGCCAAATAATGGAAGATTCATCAATACAAGGTTCAAACTTTTTTACTCAGTATTCAATGAGAAGTCACTTATGTATTTACTTTAAAAAATAACTGTTTCTTTTTGGAACAAGGAAGGGAGTGATTAATTGTACAAGCTAGGAGCAGAGCTATCTGGGACCATCAAGGGAGAAGAGCCTAGAGCGGGGCCCTACCCAGAGAAACAGAGGTGCCTGAGATGGAGACAGAGA
>NW_006426685.1:0-1181 GCF_000296735.1 Chrysochloris asiatica | reverse complement strand
TGAGGATTTTTGTCTTCCTTACATTGAGGTGCAACCCATACCAAAGGCTATGATCTTTCATCTTCATCAGTAAGTATTTTAAGTCCTCTTCACTTTGAGCAAGCAAGGTTGCATCATCAGCATATTGCAGTTTGTTAATGAGTCTTCCTTCAATCCTGATGCCATGCTTTTCTTCATATAATCCAACTTCTCAGGTTACGTGCTCAGCACACAGATTAAATAAATATGTAGGGATACAAACCCTGGCACACAACTTTGCTCATTTTAAACCATTCTATGTCTTCTATTGTTCTGTTTGAACAACTGCCTGTTGGTCTATGAACAGGTTCACATGAGTGCAATCAAGTGTTTTGGAACACTCATTCTATGCACTGTTGTCCATAGCTTGTCATGAGCCACACAATCAAAAGACTTTTCATAGTAAACATCTTTCTGGTACTTTTTGCTTTCAGCCAAGATCCATCTGACATCAGCAGTGAGATTCTTCATTCCATGTCATCCTCTGAATCTGGCTTGAATTTCTGGAAGTTCTCTGTCTATATATGTTTGCAGCCGTTTTAGAATTATCCTTAGCAAAAATTTACTTGTATGAGTTATTAATGATATTGTCAGATGACTTCCACATTCTATTGGGTCACCTCTCTTTGAAATGGGCACAAATATGGATCTCTTCCAGTCAGTTGGTCAGTAGTTGTCTGCCTAATTTATTGTCATAGATGAGTGAATGTCTCCAGTGCTGCATCAATTTGTTGAAAGATTTCAATTTATATTCCATCAATTCACAGAGCATTATTCTATGCCAATGCCTTCAATGAACCTTGGACTGCTTCCTTCAGTATAATTGGCTCTTGATCGTATGCTACCTCTTTAAATGGTTGAACAGTGACCATATCTTTTTGGTACAGTGATTCTTTCCATCTTCTTTTGATACTTTCTGCATCATTCAATATTTTGCTCATGGTGATGGTAGTGGTTATGTACCGTGGAGTCAGTTCTGACTCATAGTGACCCTGTGCAGGGTTTTCGAGGCTGTAAATCTGTATGGGAGTAGAAAGCCTCATCTTTCTCCCGTGGAACAGCTGGTAGTTTCGAACTGCTGACCCTCACGTTAGCAGTCTGATTCGTAACCAGTATGCTACTAGAGAATCCTTCAATACTACAAGTTGAGGCTTTAATTTTTT
>NW_006426684.1:0-1173 GCF_000296735.1 Chrysochloris asiatica | reverse complement strand
TTTGATCAATTGCCATTATGAGACTATTGGAATTATGGATGCCAATAGCAATTTGAGAACTGTAATCCTAGAGATGGTACAGATAGTAAAAAGCAGTGACAGAGAAATTGCAGCAGCATAACTAGGAGACAGACACATGTTGGCACAGAAATTGACTCACAAAGTGAAAGTGCTGAAATTCTTCATGTAGGAGTGGAGTCCAGTGAGTGATGTACTGCTGGATACTTATCTGTAGAGCCTTGTAACATTTGTTCAAGAATAGCACAGACCAGTCTGACTTTTTCTAGAGATCTATGAGTACCGGAATCAGAGCTGCCTCAGTTTCAAAAGGTAGGGTCATGACCTCTGAGCTCTCAAAGTTTAAAAACATAACCTTAGGGGTTTGTAAGCATGGGATCCCAGTTTCTTAAATTTAAAGGTGTCAATTTCATCATCAACTCAGTTTCAGTGTGACGAGCTGCCATTAAGCTGTCTGTGCCGAAAGATGAAGAGGCAACGATGCCATGACCAAGGGGCAGAAGAACAAGATCTGCCAGGGCTGTGACAATGGGATGTACCACTCAAAGAGACTAGGAGAATGGGGCTGTTCAAAGCCAAGGGATCAGAGTTGGCATTTCAGTGGGGCTAGAAGACAGAGCTGAAGTCCAGGATTGAGGGAATTCTATTAAGAATCCAGAGTATATGGACAATACCAAGAGTCTGCAAAGAAAGAGCATAGTTTATGTGGCCTTGGTGAATAGAGAATTACTTTCAAGTCTAGATCTAAAATAAATTGTTCTTCTGGGTTTTTAACTTGATTGTTGCTTGTTATTTCTTCTTTACCTCCAACTGCTTGCATTTTTAATGGAAATATCTGCCTTTTACCTTGTTCAACCATTTTACTTTGGCAGCAGATAACTTGCATTCTAGATTTACAGAAAAGAGAAATTTTGCCCCAGTTTGAAATTTAGACGTGGGAGATTTGGGACATGATATGAAAGGTTTAAAATGTTTTGCATATGACCAGGACACGTATTTTGGGAGATCAAAGGGTGGAATGTCATGAATTGAATTGTGCTCTTACCCCCTGCCCAAATATGTGTCAAATTGACTGGACTATGAATCTCAGTGGTTTGGAAGTTATGACATAATCTGATGTGATAAACCAATAAAAGGAGAAGGGTGGGATTATTG
>NW_006426683.1:0-1181 GCF_000296735.1 Chrysochloris asiatica | reverse complement strand
TTCGAGTTCTGATCATTCATCCATTGAAGCTAGGTCAAATGGGTACTGGCTGTAAGTATGGGCGTTCTTGTGCATCTCCCCTTACTTCATATCAGCTAGACACTTTCACTCTCTGCTCTAGTCCTCTGTGGCTGTCCCTGTCCATGGGCTCAGGAGTCCCCAGGTCTCGCTCCATACTATGGGTGTTTTATGTTGTGATTCGTATTTTCTACCATACTAAGAGCCCTAGCTTTTTAATGGCACCAGGAATAATAGAATTAAACTATCACATAATTCATTTTCATGGTCCCATAATACATATAGTATCAAGTTTTGCTTTATCTTTTTTTTGTTGTTGTTCCTAGAGTATGTTGTACTGTTGCTGTTGTTGTGTGTTCCCAAGTTGATTCTGACCCATAGCTACCCTGTATAGGGTTTCTAAGGAGCAGCTGGTGCTTGAAACACCGACCTTGTGGCTTAAACCAACTTTGCAGTCCCAGGGCATTAACCCACCATGCCACGCCAGAATTCCATATTCCACTAGGATAAATAAATAAAACAAATTTATAATCACTGAGAATAGCCCCTTTCATTATGTTTGTGCCATTAGTTGGATACACGTTTCATTTATTTTGTTTTATTTTTGATATTTAGATTTGATTTTTAAAAATAATTACATATTTATATAAATTATATGATTCTAAAATGAAATCTAGAAAAAACAAGGTATAACCCAAAGGAAATATAAGTATCTGGGGGTGGGTTTGAACTGCCAATCTTGTGGTTCAAAATGACCTTGCAGTCCAGCACATTATTCTACACCGCCACACCAGGACTCCTAAATATAAGATTTTATATACATATGTAAATAAAATATAATTATATATATGTGTGTGTATGTATATCAGGCTGCTAATCTCACGGTCAGCAGTTCGAAACTACCAGCTGCTCCGTGGGAGAAAGATGAGGCTTTCTGCTCCCGTAAAGATTTACAGCCTCGGAAACCCTGTACTGGGTCACTATGAGTCAGAATTGACTCCACAGCACAAAACAACAGCAACATATAAGTATATAAAAATAATTCCTCCCCTCCTAAGTCCAACCCCCTTTCTCAAGTGTATGGTTAGCATATATGTCTGCAATTTTTTCACCTTGGTTTTGAAATTTGACAATATATTCTGGAGACTATTGCATAGATCTAT
>NW_006426682.1:0-1181 GCF_000296735.1 Chrysochloris asiatica | reverse complement strand
GCAGAAAGCCTCATCTTTCTCCCGTGGAACAGATGGTAGTTTCAAACTGCTGACCCTGTGGTTCTCAGCCTGATTCATAACCACTACGCTGCTACCAGCGCTCCTTACTACTATTGATATATTTGCTGTTGTTGTTGTTAGGTGCCATTGACTCAGTACCAACTCATAGTGACCCTATGTAAAACAGAGCAAAACACTGATCAGTCTTGCTCCAATCTCACAATCATTTCTGTATTTGCACTTATTGCTGCTGTCACTGTAAAAAGTTGAACTGACAAAAGTGTATGGTAGATATATTGCCAACAAAAACAAAATCAGTAACTGCTGAGACTGCTTTTATACAAATGATCACATCATAGCCTCTTTTCTTGGTTTGGAGGTTTCTGGTCATGGTTTCATGGGACATGCCAGTTAGTTGTCCTAATATTTATAGTGCTTCTGTTCTGTTTCCTAGTTTATTGTGCAGTGCCAGGGTTCATAAAATTTGCAAGGAGCCATCCAAAGTACCATTGGTTTCTATTTGCTTGGAGCAACAAAGAAATAAGGAGAATCAGAAATAGGAGAAGGAAATTGAGTGTGTGGCTAATCCGCTCTAAAAACAACAGTTTCCTTTGCCATGAGACCATTAGACTGGATGGTGTCCAGCTACTGAACATTTTCATCAACGATCCTTTAAAGGGAGAAAATGCAAAACAATTTCAAATTCTCATAGAATCTAGATTTTCCTAGAGTCATAGATGGTAATGAAACCGTGACAGTATTTCCCTGAGTTATTATTTAAATCTCAAAATAAACCCTCCACTGAAATCTTATTAAGATAAATAATATTTTAACTTAACTAGTAAATAATGTCCTGTATGCTGAGCTAATAATCCAAGAAGTTGGGTTGTTGTTGTTGTTGTTGTTAAGTGCCGTCGAGACAATTCTGACTCATAGCGACCCTGTAAAGGGTTTCCAAGGAGCAGTTGATGAGCTTGGACCATAGACCTTGCAATTCAAATGACTTTGCAGTCTGCCACATTAGCCCACAGCACCACACCAGAACTCCAAGAAGGTGGGTTATATGAAGAAACACATGGCATCAGGATTACAGGAGGACTCATTAATAACCTGTAATATGCAAATGATACCATCTTGCTTGCTGTAATACAGAAGACTTAAAATATTTACTGATTAAGATC
>NW_006426681.1:0-1181 GCF_000296735.1 Chrysochloris asiatica | reverse complement strand
CTTTGGGGTTTTCTATGTATAGGATCATATTGTCTGTAAATAAGAGTTTTACTTCCTCTTTGCCAATTTGGATGTCTTTAATTTTCCTGTCTTGCTGTATATAGCTCTTGCTAAGACTTCCAGAACAACATTGAATAGGAGTGGTGACAAAGGGCATCCTTGTCTGGTTCCTGTTTGCACAGGGAAGGCTTTCATTTTAAATCCATTGAGAGTAATGTATGCTGTTGGTTTTGTATATATGCTTTTAATTATGTTGAGGAATTTCCCTTCAATTCCTACTTTGTTGAGGGTTTTTATCAGGAGTGGATGTTGGATTTTGTCAAATGCCTTCTCTGCATCAGTCGATGTGATCATGTGGTTCTTTTCTTTTTTCTTATTTATATGGTGGATTACGTTGGTTGTTTTTCTAATGTTCAACCATCCTTGCGTCCCTGATATGAATCCCACTTGATCATGATGTATTTATCTTTTTGATGTACTGCTGGGTTCTGTTGGCTAGGTTTCTATTGAGAATTTTTGCATCTGTGTTCATGAGGGAAATTATTGGTCTTTAATTTTCTTTCTTAGTGAGGTCCTTCCCTGGTTTTGGTATGAGGGTTATACTTGCTTCATAAAATGCATTAGGAAATTTTCCATCCTCCTCTATATTCTGAAATAATTTGAATAGAATTGGCGACAGCTCCTACCTGAATGTTTAGTAAAACTCAGCATTGAAGCCATCTGGACCTTGACTTCTTTTGGTTTTGAGTTTTTTGATGACCTGATCAATTTCTTCTTTTGTTATTGGTCTGTTCAGGTTTTCTCTGCTTCATTCTGTGTAAGTTTAGGTAGGTCGTGTTTATCTAAAAATGTATCCATCTCTTCTGAGTTTTCAAAATTTGTTGGAGTACTTCTCTTCATAGTATTCTATTATTATCCTTTTGATTCATTTGGTTCCGTTGTGACCGCCCTTGTGATTTCTAATGCATGTCATTTGTGTCTTCCTCTTTTCCTTTGTTAGGTTTGCCAGTGGTCTGTCAATTTTGTTAATCCTTCAGAGAACCAGCTTCTTATCCTGTTGATTGTTTCTATAGTTTTTCTGTTTTCTATCTCATTTATTTCTGCTCTAATCTTTATTATGTCTTTTCTTTTGGCGGCTGTCGGTTCCCTCTGTTGGTGTGTTTCTAATTGTTGTAGATGCT
>NW_006426680.1:0-1181 GCF_000296735.1 Chrysochloris asiatica | reverse complement strand
ATATCCTTCATTCTATGTCCCCATCTGAATACATCTTGAACTTCTGAGAGTTCCTGGTCAATGTATTGCTACAGTTATTTATTTTATTTTTTTAAGTTCTTATTGTGAATTATGTGTTAATTTACATGGGTGAACATTATTTTTACATTCACCGTATGGTATTTTGTTTCATTGCAATGATCAAAACCCCCTGCATGCATCATCAAACAACCAAAGGTTACACCCCACACGCCTGCCCCCTGGCCACCAGCACACAGCCCTTCTAGCTCCTTGAGTCCAGAGTCCCCAGCCACTACTTCTGTACACTTTCATCATCTCTGTCTCCATCCCTAGTGTCCTGCTTCTCCGGACAGACAGGGTCTCCCACTTCACTTTTCTTCCTTGATGGTTAGAGGGACCTCAGCTTCTGGACTGCAAAATCAGCCACTCCCCTACTTTTGTTACCAAACTTTTCCATTTACCTTTCCAACACTCACTGTCAGACCTGATAGCAACCATTCCTATGGAACCACAAGAGTCCTTTCCCCCTCACCTTTTACCAACCTCATCCAGACAGTCTGGAAACAATTCAGTGGAGGTTCTACCTTTCTCTGTATCCTCTGCAGCTAGGTTCCCTATTGAAAGCTTGTAAGCCAGTCACTTCTTGCCTTTGTATTCCCACCATTTAGGGTAGCCAATGTCTGAGTTCTCCATCCCTGTCGACCCTGTGTACCAAAGGGGTGGGAATGATCCACACTGTAAAGATTTGTCTGCTCCTTTGTCATAGTGATTCCACAAGCATTCCACTTGTAGTGGGTTACTCTTTTGTTTTGTTTCTTTTCCTCTTATTGTTTCCTCTAGTCATGTTCTGATCATCCAGCCATTGGAGCCAGGTTGAATGGGTACTATCTGCAAGTGTGGGTGTTCTTGTGCATCTACCCTCACTTTATATCATCTGGATGCTTCACATTCCATTCTAGTCCTCTGGGGCCATGTTCGTGCCCCTGGGCCCAGAAGTCCCCAGGTCTCACCATACTGCTGTTTAACCAGGTCTCAATCCAAGTTAATAGGAGTCTAATGAATGTGGTCAGACTTAGTTAACAACTACATTGTTAGTTTTCCCCCGCTTCCCCTTATCGTTGACCAACGTGGTAGGGGTTTGCCTTGAGGGGACCTGACCACTTGCCTTGATGGCTCCCTGG
>NW_006426679.1:0-1181 GCF_000296735.1 Chrysochloris asiatica | reverse complement strand
TGTTATTAACTGTTCTTTCTTCTTCTTGTTGTTAAGTGCTGTGGATTCTGTTCTGACTCATAGTGACTCACACCAGGACTCCATTCTTCCTTGTAGACATATGGATATTATCCTATTACAGAGAGCATACTTTCTCAAGACAGATCTTGAAATGTTCTTTTTGACGATGAATACACCACCATTCCTCTTTAACTTCTTGTTCCCAGCACAGTAAACCACCAGATTCAAAATGGTCAATACCAGCCCATTTCATCTTTATCACCTCGAGGTATTACTAATCTCTATGTGTTCCATTTCATTGTTGCCAACTTCTAATTTTCTTAGATTCATGCTTCATACATTTCAGGTTCTGATTATTAAGGAATGTTTGCAGTGATTTTTATCAACTCATTTTGAGTTGTGTTCCATCAACAAATAAATCTTTCTAAAGTTTTGCTCCACCCATGTCATTAAGGTCAACTCAACTTTGAGAAGTCCAGGTGTGGTAGGGTAAGCACTTAACTGCTAAGCACAGGGTCAATGGTTCAAACTCACCAGCCACTCCTCCAAAACCCTATACAGGGTTGTTAGGAATTGGAACTGACTCAATGGCACTTCACAACAAAAAACAATCACTTTAAGGAGGCAGCTCTTCTTCAATCATGTTTTGTGTGCCTTCCAAGCTGAGGTGCACATCTTCCAGGATTACATCAGACAATGTCATGCTGCTATTCATAAGATTTTCAGTGACTAACCTTTAGGCAAATCTGCTACACAAGACCTTTTTAAAGTGTTGAATAACAAAGATGTCAGCTTGAGGACTAAGGTGCGCGTGATCCAAGCCATGGTATTTTCAATAACCTCATAGGCATGCGAAAGCTGGACAGTGAATAAGGATGCCTGTAGAAGAATTGATGCTTTTAAATTATGGTGTTGGAGGAGAATATTGAAAGTGCCATGGGCTGCCCATAGAACCAACAGATCTGTTTTGGAAGAAGTGCAGCCAGAGTGCTCCTTGGAGGCCAAGATGGCCAAACTTCATCTCTCATACTTTGGACATATTGTCCAAAGGAAACAATCGCTGGAGAAGGATGTCATGCTGGCTAGGGTGGAGAGTCAGAGAAAAAGAGGAAGACCCCCAACGAGATGGATCAGCCAGGTGGTATCATTGATGGCATCAAGTGTGGCAGCGGTAGTGAGGT
>NW_006426678.1:0-1181 GCF_000296735.1 Chrysochloris asiatica | reverse complement strand
CAAGGCCAGTTCCTATGAGGTGTAGGTCAGATATGACTCCCTCCTCCAGTCTTTACCAATTCTGACACCAACTCTTCCTCCCACAACCCTCACTATTCAGCTGGGTTCAATAATTCATTTCAGTGGCCACACAGGACTTGCAGACAATGCTCATGACTTTAGGGAAGTTATCAAGACCAGAAATTCCCAGGACACAGTTCTTTGGTCAGAACAGCCTCTTCTCAACCATGGTTGCAGACAGGCATCTCTCTAGTCCAGGCCTCTGCCTGCTCAAAAAGTATTACAAGGCTCTTTTAGTGCTGCTGATAAATGCCCAAATGGCACTCTACTCTGCTACCAGCCTCAACCCAAAGGCACTCGGCTCTAGCTCCATGGGTCGGCAAACCTCGATTCCCCAATTAGATGCCTGGAGATGCCCCACACTACAAGCAAGCCTCACACCTGAAGGCACTCAGCTTTCCTTGATCTTTGGCCAAGAAGACCACTGTGCTATCTTGTGCTCTTTAAGTTCTGCTCTCTCTTGTGCCATTCCTCTGGCGTCATAGCTCTGTCTACTGGGGACAGAGGGGCCACAGGATCCAAATAGCACACTCCACTCCTGGATCTTCTTCTGTATGGTAGTAAGATTTTCTATTCCTGCTTCTGAGATGGTTCATTTGATACCCACATTAGAGTTCCAAGTTTTTACCATCACAATAAGCCCTATTAACAAGCACTCACAACTGAATCAAAAAATTCTTCAGCATCTTGCATACCTTTTCTTACCCAGACCACTCAAAAAAAGTCATTGGTGGGAGTTACAAAGGCTATGGATAGAAGAGCTGTATGAAGTAATAAATTGCACTAAAGGCCACCTTCTGACTCTTCTAGCCATTGGCCCTTTCATTGCACTGCAAATATCAGTGATATTGTTCAATAATTTCCACATCCATTTGGTCAACCTTCTTTGGAATGGACACAAATATAGATGGATCTCTTCCAGTCAGGTGGTTGGATAGCTGTCTTCCAAATTTCTTGGCATAGAGTACTGAGTCCTTCAGTGTTGCATCAATTTGCTGAAAACCTTCAACTGGTATTCAGTCAATTCATGAAGCCTTGTTTTTCGCCAGTGCCTTCAGTGCAGTTTGGACTTCTTTCTATAAAACAATCAGATCTTGATCCTATATTCCTCTTTTTTTTTT
>NW_006426677.1:0-1177 GCF_000296735.1 Chrysochloris asiatica | reverse complement strand
TGTACATAGACCAAGAAGCAGGTGTTCAAACAGGGCAAGGGGATACTGAATAGTTTAAAATCAGGAATGGTGTGTACCAGGGTTATAGTCATTCACTGTACTTATTCAGTCTATATACTGAGCAAATATTCTGAGATGCTGGTTTATATGAAGAAGAATGTGGCATCAGAATTGGAAGAAGACTCATTAACAACCTGTGATATTCAGATGATAGAACCTTGCTTTGTAGAAGCAAAGAGGACTCAAAATACTTACTGATGAAGATCAAAGTCTACAGCCTGCAATATGGATTGCACTTGAATGTAAAGAAAACAAAAAAGCCTCACAACTGGGCCAATAAATAACATCATGATAAACAGGGAAAAAAATTGAAGTTGTCAAAGACTTTATTTGGATTGGACCCACAATCAACACTCATGAAAGCAACAGTCAAGAAATCAACGACATACTATTCTGTCAACGTCCCTCTACTTCATAGATTGCCCTCCCCAATCACATGAGTTCAAGGAAAAATATAGGAACAGAGATTTAGGTGGTTAGGAGGTCAGGTAGATTGCAGGATACAATAGACTGTCTTAAATGGAGGGAAAAATTAGTAGACTATAGGGTAACCTCAAATAAAATCAATACTTAACAACATACCACGATAATGACGATCCAAGTGGAAAATGGAAACATTAAAACTAAGAAGAAATACCACAAAAAACATGAACTCAGCACAAGAAGTCATGCAGAACAAAGGAATGAGCAGCACCACACATACAAATAACATAATAAGAGCAATTAATTCATACCTATCAATAAGGAAGATCATAGAATAATTGATGCTTTGGAGTTATGGTGTTGGAGGAGAATATTGAAAGTGCCATGGGCTGCCAAAAGAACCAATAGGTCCATTTAGGAAGAAGACAGCCAGAGTGCTCCTTGGAGGCCAGGATGGCCAAACTTCATCTCTCATACTTTGAACATATTGTCAGGAGGGACCATTTGCTGGAGAAGGATGTCATGTTTGGTAAGGTGGAGGGTCAGAGAAAAAGAGGAAGACCCCCAATGAGATGGATTGGCCAAATGGCAGCATCAATGGACTCAAGCGTGGCAACAGTAGTGAGGTTGGCCCAGGATTGGGCAGTGTTTCATTCTGCTGTACATAAGGTCACTATGAGTCAGTACCGACTCA
>NW_006426676.1:0-1181 GCF_000296735.1 Chrysochloris asiatica | reverse complement strand
CAACAACAACACAATATACTTTCTTTTCCAGTGCACATGGAACATTGAGAATTGACCATGTGTTAGGTCACAAAGCAAGCCTCCATAAATTTACAAACATCAAAATACTACAGAGCATCTTTTCAGACCACAATGCTATAAAACTAGAAATCAACAACAAGAAGACTGAGGAAATAAAGTCGAATACATGGAAACCGAACAACACCCTGCTGAAAAGCAACTGGGTAAAAGAAGAAATTAAACATGAATTCACAAAGTTCCTAGACATAAACGGGATTGAAAATACAACATATCAAAATCTTTGGGACATGGCGAAAGCAGTCCTGAGAGGACAATTTATTGTGATAAATGCACACATCCAAAAAGAAGAAAGAACCAAAATCAACACATTAGCACAGCATCTTCAACAATTAGAAAGTGACCAACAGAGGGAACCTACAGTCACCAGAAGAAAATAAGTAATAAAGATAAGAGCAGAAATAAATGACATGGAAAACAGAAAATCTATAGAAAGAATCAACAGGACAAGAAGCTGTTCTTTGTAAGGATTAATAATATTAACAAACCATTGGCAAACCTAACCAAAGAAAAGAGGGAGCGCACATGAATAACTCACATTAGAAACTACATGGGCGATGTCACAACGGAACCAAAGGAAATCAAAAGGATAATAAAAAGAATACTATGAAGACTTGTACTCAAACAAATTCGAAAACTTAGAAGAGATGGATACATTTTTAGAAAAACACGACCTACCAAAACTTACACAGAGTTAATTAGAAAACTTTAACAGATCCATAACAAAAGAAGAAATTGATCAGGTCATCAAAAAAAGTCCCAACCAAAAGAAGTCCAGGTCCAGACGGTTTCACTGATGACTTCTACTAAACATTTAGGGAACAGCTGTCACCAATTCTACTCAGATTATTCCAGAATATAGAAAAGGACTCAAAACTCCCCAATACCTTTTATGAAGCAAGCATAACCCTCAACTCCAAACCAGTAAAGGACATCACCAAGAAAGAAAACTACAGACCAATATCCCTCATGAACACAGACGCCAAAATTCTCAACAAAATCCTAGTCAACAGAATCCAGCAGCACATCAAAAAGATAATACATCACGACCAAGTGAGTTTCATAAAAGGGATGGAAGGATGGTTCAACATTAGAAAAACAAT
>NW_006426675.1:0-1119 GCF_000296735.1 Chrysochloris asiatica | reverse complement strand
CCATTTCTGTATTACCTTTAGTAAAACTACTAGAAGGTGACATCAAAGATATTGTCCAATGATTTCTGCATTCTGTTGGGTCACCTCTCTTTGAAATGGGCACAAATACGGATCTCTACTAATCAGTCAGCCAGATAGTTGTCTTCCAAATTTCTTGGCAGAGATGAGTGAGTGCTTCCTGTGCCGCCTTACTTTCTTGAAAGATTTCGATTTTTATTCCATCAGTTCCTGGTGCCTTGTTCTTTGTCAGTTCCTTCAGTGCACCTTGGACTTCTTCCTTCAGTATCGTTGGCTCTTGGTCATATGCTACCTCTTGAAATGGTTAAACATCAACCATTTCCTTCTGGTACAGTGACTCTATGTATTCCTCCATCTTCTTTTGATGCTTTCTGCATCATTCAATTATTTGCCCAGAGAATCCTTCAATAACAAAAGTCAAGGCTTAAAATTTTTTATTCAGTTCCCCAACTTGAGAAATGCTGAATGTGTTCTTCCATTTTGTTTTCAGACTCCAGATCTTTGCACATTTTGTTGTAATATTTAGCTTTATCTTCTCGAGCTGATCTTTGAAATTTTCTGTTCAGCTCTTGGACCGCCTCATTTCTTCCATTTTCTTTAGCATCTCTACATTGGAGAGCAAGTTTCAGTGTCTCTTCTGACATCCAAATTGAACTTTTCCTTCTTTCTTTTCCTCTTAACTACTTTTTGCTTTCTTCCTGTAAGATGTTCTTTATGTCATCCCAAAACTCTTCTAGTCTTCGGTCTTTAATGTTTAATGTATCAAATCTATTCTTCAGATGATCTCTAAGTTCAGGTGGGATATATTCAAGGTCATATTTTGGCTCTCATGGACTTGTTTTCATTTTTTTGCTTCAGTCTGAATTTATATATGAGCAATTGATGGTCTGTTCCACAATCTACTCCTGGTCTTGTTTGACTGATGGTATGGAGCTCTTCCATCTTCCATCATCTCTTTCCAAAGATGTAGTCAATTTGATTTGTATGTATTCCATCTGGCGAGGTCTATGTGTATAGTCATCTCTTATGCTGTCTAAAGAAGGTATTTGAAATGAACAAATCATTGATTTTACAGAATTCTATCATGCATTCTCCAGCATC
>NW_006426674.1:0-1182 GCF_000296735.1 Chrysochloris asiatica | reverse complement strand
AGGAATTGGCAAAGAACAAGGCACCAGGAATAGATGGAATACAAATTGAAATCTTTCAACAAAGTGATGTGGCACTGGAGACACTTATCTATGTCAAGATATTTGGACAACAACTACCTGGCCAACTGACTGGAAGAGATCCATATTTGTGCCCATTCCAAAGAATAGTGACCCAAATGGAATGCGGACATCATCAGACAATATCATTGCTCCCATGCAAGTAAAGTTTTACTAAAAATAATACAAAAATGCTATAACTTATACATTGACAGAGAACTCCTAGAGGTTCAAACTGGATTCAGAAGAGGACATGGATAGAGGGACATCACTGCTGAAGTCAGATGGGTCTTGGCTAAAAGCAGAGAATACCAGAAATATGTTTACCTGTGCTTTATTAACAATGCAAAGGCTTTCAATTGTGTGGACCCTGACAAGCTATGGACAACACTGAAAAGAGTTAGTATTCCAGAACACTTAAGTGTGCTCATGAGAAACCTGTACATAGACCAAGAGGCAGTTGTTTTAATAGAACATGGGAACACCAAATGGTTTGAAATTAGGAAAAATGTGTGCCAGGGTTGTATTTTTTCACTATACTTATTCAATCTGTATGCTGAGCAAACAATCTGAGAAGCTGGGTAATATGAAGAAAAATGTGGCATCAGGATTTTAGGAAGACTTAATAACACCCTGTGATATGCATATGACAGAATTTTACTTGCTGAAAGCAAAGAGGACGTAAAATACTTACTGATGAAGATCAAAGACCACAGTCTTCAGTATAGGTTGCATCTCAACGTAAGGAAAGCAAAAACCCTCACCACTAGACCAATAAACAACATCCGTATAAATGGAGAAAAAATAGAAGTTGTCAAAGACTTCATTTTGCTCAGATCAACCATCAAGAGTCATGGAAGCAGCAGTTGAGAAATCAAATGATATACTGCACTAGGCAAATCTGCTGTACAAGACCTCTTTAAAGTGTTGAAGAGCAAAGATGTCAGTTTGAAGACTAAGGTGCGCCTGACCCAAGCCATGGTATTTTCAATAACCCCACAGGCATATGTAAAAGTTGGACAGTGAATAAGAAAGACATAGAAGAATTGATGCTTTTGACTTATGGTGTTGGAGGAGAATATTGAAAGTGCCATGGGCTGCCAAAAGAACCAACAGATCTATGTT
>NW_006426673.1:0-1182 GCF_000296735.1 Chrysochloris asiatica | reverse complement strand
AAAGCCAAATACTATAATAAAATATGCAAAGATTTAGAGTTAGAAAACCAAAAGGGAAGAACACGGTCAGTATTTCTCAAGCTGGGTTAGTGTATAGGTTTCTGAATTTTCTTGTTTGTCCCACTCTTAGAACCCACCACTGCGTCAAGTGAATGCCAACTCATAGCAAGTATGTAGGGCAGACTAGAACTGTTTCTTAGGGTTTTCAAGACTGTAAATCTTTACAGAAGCAGACAGCTTCATCATTTTCCTACGCCATGACTGGTGGGTTTGAATCACTGACCTTTTGGTTAGTCTAGCATTTAACACTCTGCTGTGCTAATTTGGTTCCAGTGCCTACCTAGGCAAAAACCAATAGTTAACCCATCCATTATTACGTACTTTGATCTACACATCTTAGTAAGTATTCTTGTCCTGACAAGTTAGTAACTGTGTGAACAAATAATACACACACATTGAAAGAAAGAATATTTCATTCACTTCTTAAAGGAAGCATTAATGAGATGTATACATCTGTTGGACACTGTACAATTTTTCTTGCCTCGGACTCAAATTAGCTACCGTACCCTTGTTTCCTGTTCCTCCTTGTTTCTCCCTTGAAACTTGATGTTTTCATCATGACAGTGGCCAGATACATAGCTTTGTGTTTGTTGATATCATCACAAAGTATATAGTGTGCTTTAATGTTGAAACTTAAATTACCTCAAGCTAGTAACTTGCATGTAAAAGTTGGACCATGAATAAGGAAGAGTATAGAGTTATGCATTTAAGTTATGGTGTTGGAGGAGACTATTGAAAGTACCATGAACTGCCAGAAGAACAAACAAATCTGTGTTGGAAGAAGTACAACTAGACTATACCTCAGAAGCCAAGATGACTAGATTTTGTGTCTTATACTTCAGACCTATTATTATCAGGAGGGACTAGGCCCTAGAGAAGGACCTCATGCTTGGTAAAGTGGAGGGACAGTGAAAAAGAGGAAGACCCCGAACTAGGTGGATTGACACAGTGGCAGCAGCAATGGGCTCAAGTACAGCAGCAATTGTGAGGATGGTGCAGATCAGCTGGTGTTTCATTCTGTTTTACATAGGGGTCACTATGGGTCAGAAGCAACTTGAAGGCACCGAATTACAAAAACAAAGTAATTTGCAAAGTATCTGTATTGATGTTTCCTTCAATTTT
>NW_006426672.1:0-1182 GCF_000296735.1 Chrysochloris asiatica | reverse complement strand
GTATAAGTATTTAAATTATTTTATAATTCTGTTAATATTCTACCATTCACTTCCGGTTTGCCACAGCGGCCAGATAGCATAGGTGAGAGAGGCTCTGGGTTCGGGGGAGGGGAACTCACAAAAGAAACTTCTCGTAGTGAACCCACACCCTTACAACCACCATAAGTCTCAGTACTTCAAAATCTTAAACTCGCTTTTTTAAAAAAATCACCGTACTGAGGAACTGCTGGCTTTTTAAACTTGTGCCCGCCGCTTGGGGTGTGGGGCTGGAACCAAAGCCAAAAGCTGTACTCCCAGTAATGGAGTCGTGAACAGGCGGAGCCACTAGAGACAAGGGGAAGAGAAAGTGAGGGTTATCTGCCCCACCGTGTAATTTCAGCGCTTGCAGTGGGCAGAGAGTAGTCAGTCAACAAAGAGAGGAGAAAAAAAAAAGGGGGGAAAACTGGAGCTGTCTGACATCAAAGGGGCAAGGATTGTGTCTGCCCAGCAGAGTGGCCTCTACCCTACCCAACTGAACCGCGCTCACCTGCCCCATTACCCCCTCGATCCCTGCACCCCCGCCTTCCTGGACCCTGACCAGACTGGACCGCAAGCACCCACCAGAGCGTGCCCTAGACTTTGGAGCGCACACACCCCACTGACCCCGACAATGCTCCATAACAAGCTAGAGCCCCGCATGGGCCGCCCAAACCACCCCACCCCCACCCCCGCAGCCCCCACACTGCTTGCAGGAGCACCGCCCTGCCTACGGGACCCACCACTAGTCCCTCACCGCCTGACTGAGCGCGCATCACACAACCCCGCCCACCAGGCCCACCAGGCTCTCCCATGGGATTGTTCCCTCTGCCTAGGACAGCACGACCACACCCTGCTGACCTCGCCCACACACCATAACATGCTAGAGCCCCGCCCAGCCTCCCAGAATCCCTGTGGGAACCACCCTGCTGCAAAGCTTATTGAACTGCAAGGTCAGTGGTTCATGTCCAACAGCCAACCCTCAGGAAACCTCACACTCAGCCCAGGCTAAGACATGGATGTTCACTATCTGGGTCTGCCTTTTTGCACTGGTCTAGCTGGAGTCCTGGCATGGCTCTGCGAGTTGAGATGGCACACTACAGAGCCTTTTGAACTGCAGGGTCAGTGGTTCAAGCTCACCAACCGCTCCTCAGAAACCCTATACAG
>NW_006426671.1:0-1068 GCF_000296735.1 Chrysochloris asiatica | reverse complement strand
GCCAAAGCCCTAGACCTAAAGCCATAACAGGCCTAGCCCTAGCACTAAAGCCCTAACAGGCCTAGCCCTAGCCCTAAAGCCCTAAAAGCCCTAGCCCAAGCCCAAGCCCAAGCACTAAAGCCCGAAAAGCACTGGCCCTAGCCCTAAAGCCCTTGACATAATGCCCTAGACCTATACCTAACCCTAAAGCCCGATCCCCAGCACTGACCTAAAGCCCTAAAAGAACTAGCTCTAATCCAACCCTAAAGCCATAACATCCCTAGCCCTAGCCCTGGCCATAAAGCCCTATCAGCCCTAGCCCTAGCCCTAGACCTAACGCCCTATCAGCCCTAGGCCTCGCCCTCACCCTAGCCCTATCCCTAAAGCCCTATCAGCCCTATAACTAGCCCTAAAGCCCTAACAACCCTAGCCCTAACCCTAAAGGTCTAACAGACCTAGCCCTAGACCAAACCCAAAAGCCCTAACAGCCATAGCCCAAGCCCTAAAGCCCTAAAGCCCTAAAATCACTGGCCCTAGCCCTAAAGCCCTTGACCTAATGCCCTAGACCTATATCTAGCCCTAAATGCCGATGCCCAGCACTGACCCTAAAACCCTAAAAGAACTAGCCTTAATGCAACCCTAAATCCATAACAGCACTTGCCCTAGCCCTAGCCCTAAATCCTTAACAGCCGTAGTCCAAGCACTAGCCCTAAAGCCCTAACAGCATTGGCCTAGCCTTAAAGCCCTTTACGTTATGCCCTACCCCTAGACCTAGCCCGAAAGCACTAGCCCTCACACTGTCCCTAAAACCCTAAAAGCATAGCTCTAACCCTAGCCCTAAATCCATAACAGCCCAAGCCCTAGCCCTAAAGCCCTAACAGCCATAATCCAAGCCCTAGCCCTAAAGCCCTAACAGGTCTAGCCCTAGACCTAAAGCCCTTACATCCCTAGCCCTAGACCTATCCCTAAGTCCGTTCAGCCCTAGCCCTAAAGCCCTAACAGCCCTAGTCCTAGCCCTAGCCCTAAAGCCTTAACAGGCCTAGACCAAGACTTAAAGCCCTAACAGCCCTAGCCCTAAAGCCCTCACAA
>NW_006426670.1:0-1181 GCF_000296735.1 Chrysochloris asiatica | reverse complement strand
TTTTTTTTTTTTTTTTTTGCAAATGTCTCTGCACCACTTTTCTCCCAGGGTTTCTGAGCCAGACTGGCTGTAGCCCTGCCCTCTAAACTCTGCCAGAATGGCGTGGCTGCCAAGGTAGTCCCTTCTCCAGATTCCTAATTCAAAACATTTTCCTTATTCTGATTTTTTCACTCGCGAATGCGGGGAACTGACATTCTGGATCTTATGGTTGATCGGGAGCTCTGGAGTTGTTCTGTGAGCCCTTCCTTCATGGGATCACAGTCCCTTCACAATGGCCAGTCCCCTTCGTGGTTTTCGCTGCTATCACCCAAACTAGAAGTCTGTCCAAACCAACTTTTGATTCCAGTACATTAGCCCACAGCACTACACATGGACTCAAACAAAAAAGTATATATCTGTGTGTGTGTGTGTGTGTAAAAAAACCAGCTGTTCCGCGGGAGAAAGATGAGGCTTTCTGCTCCCATAAAGATTTACTGCCTCGGAAACTCTGTACAGAGTCTCTATGAGTCGGAACAGACTCCAAGGCACATAACAACAACAACAATAATAATATAGGTATAGATATAGATATAGATAAGCTCTGGTAGCGTAGTAGTTATGAATTGGGCTGCAAACCTTCAGGTCAGCAGTTTGAAACTACCAGTAGTTCTACAGGAGAAAGATGAGGCTTTCTGCTCCCGTAAAGATTTATAGCCTGGTAAACACTGCAGGGTTGCTATCACTCGGAACTTCCAAACTCTCAGTTCAAATGGCTTTGCAGTCTGGCTTATTAACACCACACCAGCCAGTACTGAGAGAGAGAGAAACAAAGTATATGTATGTGTATATTGTTGTTATGAAGTGTCATTGTGTATGTTCCAACACATAGCGACCCTGTATATATATACACACACTATATTATTGTCAAGTGCGTACTAGTCATTTCCAACTCATAGTAACCCTCTATAGAGGTTCCAAGGAACAGTTGGTGTGTTTGAAGTGACTACCTTGCTGTCAACAGTAAATGCTTATCCTAAAGCACATTTAGACTATACTGTCTTCTTAAATAAAAGATTTTAAATTAGTTTATATTTGTAAGCTGGATTTATTGGTATAGCTATTAAAGTGGTTATGTTATTTTGTAATTTGTTTATAATAATTTAATATCTGAACAAAAATTAACTCTCTTATTCTTATTACTT
>NW_006426669.1:0-1182 GCF_000296735.1 Chrysochloris asiatica | reverse complement strand
GCATTGAAGGGATTGGCAAAGAACAAGGCACCAGAAATTGATGGAATGAAATTTGAAATCTGTCAAGAAAGTGAGGCAGCACTGGAGGCACTCACTCATCTCTACCAAGAAATTTGGAAGACAGCTATCTGGCCAATTGATTAGAAGAGATGAGTATTTGTGCCCATTCCAAAGAGATGCGACTAAACAGAATGTGGAAATCATCAGACAATATTTTTGATATCCCATGTGAGTGGTGGTGGCTATGTGCTATGGAGTCAGTTCTGAATCATAGTGACCTTGTACAGGGTTTCTGAAGCTGTAAATCTTTAGGGGAGCAGAAAGCTTCATCTTTCTTCCACAGAAAATTAAGTGCTGACTATAAGGTTCACAGCCCGATTGGTAGACACTATGCTACCAGAGCTACTTATTCCATGCGAATAAAAGAGGAAGACCCCCAGAAAATTGGATTGGGAAAATGTCAGCATAAATGGGCTCAAGTGTGGTAATAATTGTAAGGTTAGCCCAGGAGCAGGTAATGTTTTATTCTATTCTGCCTAGGGTTGCTATGAGTCAGGGCCTACTCGATGGCACCTAACAACAACAACAAGAGTATAAATACTGCCACTCATCTGTTATTTTATCATACTGTGATACATTGTATACTGTTGTGATGCTGCAAGCTATGTCACCAATATTTTAAATATCAGTACAGTCTGACAGGTTTCAGTGGAACTTCTAGATTATGACTGACTAGGAATGATTCATCACTTAAAACCTTATGAATAGTAGTACAGCATTGTCAGAAGATGAGTCCTCAAGTTGGAACACACTTAAAATAGCACTGGGGAGAAGTCACTTCCTCAAAGTAGAGTTGACCTTAATGATGTCGACGGAGTTCAGCTTTCAGGGTCTTCATTTGTTGATGTGTCAAAACTCAAAATGAGAGGAATCAGCTACAAATCGCAGTCATTATTGTTGTTGTTAGGTGCCATTGAGTCAATACGACTCATAGAGACCCTATGCACAACAGAACGAAAACCTTCCCGGTCCTGGGCCAACCTCACAATTGTTGCCCATTACAAAGAAATGTGACCCAGTAGAATGCAGAAGTCATGCCACAATAACATTAATATCACATGCTTGTAAAATTTTACTGAAGATAATTAAAAAGCTATTTCAGTGGTACCTCAATAGGGAGTT
>NW_006426668.1:0-1182 GCF_000296735.1 Chrysochloris asiatica | reverse complement strand
GTTGGAGGAGAATATTGAAAGTACCATGGGCTACCAAAAGAACCAACAGATCCGTTTTTGAAGAAGTGCAGCCAGAGTGCTCCTTGGAGCCTAGGATGGCCAAGGTTCATCTCTCATACTCGGACATATTGTCATGAGGCTCCATTCGCTGGAAAAGGATGTCATGTTTGGCAAGGTGGAGGGTCAGAGGCATAGAGGAAGACCCCCAATGAGATGGATTGGCCAAGTGGTAGCATCGATGGGCTCAAGCGTGTCAACTGTAGTGAGGTTGGTCCAGGATCTGGCAGTGTTTCGTTCTGCTATACATAAGGTTGCTATGAGTCGGTACCCACTTGGTGGCACCTAACAACAGCAATAACAACACGATAGTAAGACTTAACATTGTGAAAATGTCAATACTACCCAAAGCAATCTACACATACAATGCATTCCCAAACCATATTGCAATGACATTCTTTAGAGAGATGGAAAAAACAATTATAAACTTTATATGCAAAGGAAAGAGACCCAGAATAAGAAAAGCACTGCTTAAGAAGAACAAAACTGAAAGCCTCTCATTCTCTTATTTCAAATTTTACTACATGGCTACAGTGGTCAAGACAACCTGGTACAGGTACAAGGAAAGACACATAGATCAATGGAACAGAATCGAGAATCCAGATATTAACCTATCCACATTACACTGAATGGGGAAGATATAGTTTCTTCTACATAGTGCTGGCAGAATTGGAAAATAATATGCAAAATATCTAAACAAGACCTTTACCTCACACCATATATAAAAAGCAGCTCAGCATGGATGAAAGACCTAATGTGAATCCCCAAATTACAAAGGTCCTCAATGAAAAAATGGGTACAAATTTAAGGGCTCTACTCCAGGGCACACATGGACTACCAAACATTGCAAAAATTACACAAATGAAAGAAGACAAAATAGATGATTGGAGCATTCTAAAAATTAGAAACTATGTGCATCAAAAAATTTCACCAAAAGAGTCAAAATAGAGCCCATTGAATGGGAAAGTTTTTTTTGCAATGACATATCAGACAAGATACGAATTTCTAAAATCTATAGGAAACTACAACACCTCAACAAAAAAAAGACAAATAAACTAATGGGCACAGGACATGAAGAGATACTTTACCATTGTTGTTATTGTTGTTATTAAGTGCCATTGAGTC
>NW_006426667.1:0-1126 GCF_000296735.1 Chrysochloris asiatica | reverse complement strand
AAGAGGGAACAAATCCTTACAGCAAAACTCATTCCCACCACCTCCACACACAGAGTAGACAGGGATGGGCAACTTGGACATTGGCTACCCAATATGGGGATGGGGGGGGGGCTACAAAGACAAGAAGTGACTGGCTTACAAGCTTTCAAGAGGGAACCTAGAGCCAGGGGGCCTGGATGAAGGCAGAATCTCCCATGAGTACTATCCAATTTGTGTAGGCGGTGCTGTTGAAATGAAATGCATATGGGTCTCTTGTGATACAATAGTGAATAATAGTTATCAGGTCTGATTGTGAGGGTTGAAAATGTTAAGGTAGATGTTTTATAGCAAGTCTAGGAGCAGAGGTCCCTAGGGCCGTCAACGGAGAAAAGTGGAGAGCGAGACCCTACCCAGAGAAGCAGTGATGCCTGAGATGGAGGCAGAGACGATGATGTGGAGCAATGAAGCAGTTGGGGACTTTAGATCCAGAGAGGGAGAGCGACTGTGTGCTGAAGACTGGGGGTAGGGAGGTTGTGTAGGAGGTAGGCTTGCAGGGTGTATACACTTTGGTTGGTTGATGATGCATGGAGGGCATTGTAACCATGGCAATGAAACTATATAAGATAGAATAAATGTAAAACTAATGTTCTGCCATGTAAACTATCATATAACTCACAATAAAACATTTTTAAAAAATGAATGGAATGCATAAACGTCGCTATCCTAGGCATGAATAAGCTGAAATGGACTGATACTGGCCACTTTGAATCTGACAAACATAGAGTTTACTATGCCAGGAATGACAAATTGAAGAGGAATGGTATCACACTCATCATCAAAAGGAACAAATCACGATCTATCATGAAGTACAATGCTGTCTGTGATAGGATTATATCCATACACCTAAAAGGAAGCCCAGTTAATACCAATCTTATTCAAATTTATGCACCAACCACTAGAGCCAGTGATGATGAAATTGAAGAATTCTATCAACTTCTACAGTCTGAAATTGATCAAACATGCAATCAACATGTATCACTAATTACTGGTGATTGGAATGCAAAGGTGGAAACAAAGAGAAAGGATCCAAAGTTGGGAAATATGATCTTGGGGATAGAAATTATGTGGGGGACCACATGATAGAATT
>NW_006426666.1:0-1139 GCF_000296735.1 Chrysochloris asiatica | reverse complement strand
CAAAACATTTTGAAAACCACACAAACAAAAATAGATAAAATAGATGAGTGGGACATACTAAAAATTAAAAACTTATGTACATCAAAAGACTTCACCAGAAGAGTAAAAAGGGTACCCATAGAATGGGAAAAAATCTTTTGCAATGACATATAGACAAGGGACTCATTTCTAAAATATACAGGAGATCCTACCTAGGACTTCCAGCGGCACTTCCCTGACCAGCAGGACAGGTGCGTGAGCTCAGGAGAAATACGGGGCAGGGTCACAATAGGGGCCCCAGTCTGGTAGACAGACAGCTTTTGGTCAAACATAAAATATTAGGTGGCAACTTTATGAACTTGGTTTTTTGAAATAACTAACTACTGAGGAATTATGAGCATTTTTAACTCCCACCCGCCTGCTCCCGGCTCTTGGGGGAGGGGGGAGGGAAGGCTCCGCCCACTGCAGAACCTAACAGGGCCTGAGCAGACGCTTTCAAAAGGAGGACGCTTTCAGAGAACCAGTGAGCCCACAGGAACCAACATAGTCCATCCCAGGGGGTCCTCATAGCCACATTAGGCATTACTGGTGAATATATAGGGAAAATTGGGGGGCCCAAGGCACAGGGGGACAAAGAGGCACTTTAGATGTCATCAAAAATAGACCCCATCTGCCTACAAGTGCTAAGCCCAGCCCCCACCCCTTCAGCCTAGGTTAACTCTTCGCTCAGTCTCAGAGACCAGCCCAAGCTAAATAGCAACTCAATACCAATAACAAAACACCCCTGCTGTGGTTCAATCCGCCAGACTGCAAACCCTAAAGAATTGCAAGAAGTGTGTGCTGCAACTCCCACAGGAAACCATATACTGGTTAGTGGAGGGTCATAACCCACCCCACAGCATCTCAACAAGTAGCGAAACCTAGAGGGATCCAAAACAGAGTAATAACATTTTAGATTAACTGAAGAAGTGCAGAGGGCAGGACTCACTGGTGGCTAGGGTGAAGGTCGCCAGCAAAAGTGGCTCAGAAGTCCGGACAGAAAGGAGTCAAGACAGAGTTTCCGGATTCAGACCCACAGAGATAGGAGGAGATTAGAGGCTGGGAGACTTGTAGCCAGTGGAACTTGGAGTGGAGGCAGAAGGGCGTGTTCCCTTAAGCCC
>NW_006426665.1:0-1150 GCF_000296735.1 Chrysochloris asiatica | reverse complement strand
AAATTAAAAATCAACAATAAGAAGACCAAGGAAATAAAGTTTAATATATGGAAACTGAATAACACCCTGCTGAAGAGCGACTGGATAATAGAAGAAATTAAACATGAATTCAGAAAGTTTCTAGAAACAAATAAGAATGAAAACACAACAAACCAAAATCTTGGGACACGGCAAAAGCTGTGCTGAGAAGACAATTTATTCTGATAAATACGCACATCCAAAAAGAAGAAAGAATCAAAATTAACACATTAACACAACATCTCCAGCACTAGAAACAGACCAACAGAGGGAACCTACAGTCACCAAGAGAAAAGAAATAATAAAGATTAGAGCAGCAATAAATTAGATAGAAAACAGAAAAACTATAGAAAGAATCAACAGGACAAGACGCTGGTTCTTTGAAAGGCTAATAAAATTGACAAACCACTGGCAAATCTAACAAAATAAAAGAGGGAGAAGACCCAAATAACATGCATTAGAAACCACATGGGCAATGTCACAACTGAACCAAAGGAAATCAAAAGGATAATAACAGAATACTATGAAGAGTTGTACTCCAACAAATTTAAAAACTTAGAAGAGATTAATACATTTTTACAAAAACACGACCTACCTAAACTCACACAGAGTGAAGTAGAAGAATTGAACAGACCCATAACAATAGGAGAAATAGATCAGGTCATTAAAAAAAAACTCTCAACCAAAAGAAATCCAGGTACAGATGGCTTCACTGGTGAGTTCTACCAGACATTCAGAGAAGAGTTGTCACCAATTCTACTCAAATTATTCTAGAATATAGAGGAGGATGGAAAACTTCTTAACATAGTTTATGAAGCAAGCATAACCCTCATACCAAAACCAAGGAAGGACATCACTAAGAAAGAAAATTACAGACTAATATCCCTCATGAACATAGATGCTAAAATACTCAACAAAATGCTAGCCAACAGAATCCAGCAGTACATCAAAAAAATAATACATCATGACCAAGTGGGATGCATATCACGGATGCAAGGATGGTTCAACATTAGAAAAACAATCAATGTAAATCACCATATAAACAAGAAAAAAAAAGAAAACATATGATCATATCGATTGATGCAGAAAAGGCATTTGACAAAATCCAACATCCATTCCTGATAAAAACACT
>NW_006426664.1:0-1161 GCF_000296735.1 Chrysochloris asiatica | reverse complement strand
CTGAATGCCTCCAGGTAGATGTGATCAGGAAATGGGCTTCCCTTTTCACTCTTCTTCCTGAGAAGTTTCAAGATACCACTGTTGGTCGTTTTGATGGAGGGATGGAGCAGCTGGGGAGTTTGGATCCAGAGAGGGAGAGGAACTGCAGGCCGAAGACTAGGTGGGGGGCCGGAAGTGCAGAGGACGGGCTTCCAGGATATGCCCTTTGGTTGGGAGATGATGCATTGAGGGGATTGGAACCATGGCAATGTAATGATATGCGATGGAATGAATGTAAAACTAGAGTTCTCTCATGTAAACTATCATATAATTCACAATAAAACATTGAAAAAAAAAAAAAGGAGACTCTGAAAGTTGCTCTTGACCATAGAGAAGCTAAAGCGACAAGAAGAAATGAGAAAGTAAGAGAGTTGAACAAAAATTTTCAAAGGGCAGCTTTACGTGACAAAATCAAGTATAATTAAATGTGCAAAGATTCAGAGGTAGAAAACCAAAAGAGAAGAACATGCTCCACATTTCTCAAGTTGAAAGAACTGAAGAAAAATTCAAGCCTTGAGTTGCTTTACTGAAGTATTCTATGGGCAAAATATTGAATAATGCAGGAAGCATCAAAAGAAGATGGAGAGGCAGAGACGATGACATGGAGAGATGGAGCAGCTGGGGACTCTAGACCCAGAGAAGGAGAGGGGCCGTGTGCTGACAACCAAGGGGCAGGCTTGTGGGGTATACCCTTTGGTTGGTTGATGATGCATGGAGGGGATTGTAACCGTGGCAGTGAAACGATATACAATAGGATGAATGTAAAGCTTATGTTCTCCCATGTAAACTTAAACATAATTCACAATAAAACATTTTAAAAAACAACAACAAAAAAAGAAGCTGGAAGGGATACACAGTTACTGTACCCAAAATAATTGGTCTATGTTCAAACATATCAGGAAATCCCTTGTGATCAAGAACCGATGGTATTGAAGGAAGAAGGCCAAGTTGCACTGATGGCATTAGAAAAACACAAAGCTCTAGGAATTGATGAACTACTAATTGAAATATATTAACAAACTGATGTAGGGCCAGAGGTTGTCACACGTCCATGTCAAGAAATTTAGAAGATAGCTACCTGGCCAAAGGGCTGGGAGATACTACATATTTACCCATTCCAAA
>NW_006426663.1:0-1090 GCF_000296735.1 Chrysochloris asiatica | reverse complement strand
CATCCAGTCATTGAAGCCAGGTCAAGTGGGCATTATCTGCAAGTGTGGGTGTACTTATGCATATGCACTCTCTTCTTATCAGCTGGATGCTTCACTCTCCACTCTAGTCCTCTGTGGCTATGTAACTGACTCTGGGCCCAAGAGTACCCAGGTCTTGCTACACTGCTGCCCAGCCAGGTCTCCGGCCAGGTTCACAGGAGTCTATTAAACGTTACAGAGCTTAGCTCACAGCTTCATTGCTGCTTTTCCCTCACTTCCCCTTATCAGTGACGAATGTGGTCACCAATCAGAGCATGTATTCCCACTGAGTCTTAGTCTTAGAAGGAGGTTTGCCCTGAGGGAACCTGACCACTTGCCTTGATGTCTCCTGGGTAAGCAACTTGCTTTTTCTTGTAGTAATCAGCTGGACTGCCGTTATTGATTTGTATTTTTCCTGTCGGTCTTTCTTTCAAGAAGTATCTTCTGTTCTAGCTGCTCCAGGCTGGTCTGCTTGTCCTTTCAAGTGGAAATTTCCTACCTCAGAAGATTCTGGATGCTGTTCAGGATTCTACCTATGTTCTTATTTAATGCAGAGGATCCGTAGGAAGCCTCCTTCACTGGGCATGTTGTAACCCCATTTTAGGCATTCCAATCCGTTATAGGCAGAAGATGGACTTACAAGCTTTCTATGGTGATATTGCTAGCAATTCCTTTCTCTTCCCCTCATGTCTATTTTATAATGGAATGCCAGGGAAACCAAGATTCAAAAGACAGCCAAGTATCTTACATTATTTCCCCCCCTTTTCCCATTCCAACCATGTCTCAATCCCTGTATCCCAGAGTCCTGTTGTTCCAAGGTTGTGCATACATCATTATTTGCCTCTGTTCCACTTCAGCTTCACATTCATCCTGTTGTATTTGATTTCGTTGCAATGATTGCAATCCCCTCCATGCATCATCAAATAACCAAAGGATACACCCCACAGGCCAGACCCCCTGGCTGTCAGCAAACAGCTCCTCTCCCTCCCTGAGTCCCATGGCCCCAGCCACTCCATCTATCCACGTCATTATCTCTGTCTCCAGGCCTGGCTTCACTGCCTCTTTGTTCACA
>NW_006426662.1:0-1122 GCF_000296735.1 Chrysochloris asiatica | reverse complement strand
TCCTATCCCACAAATGTAGTCAATTTGATTCCTGTGTCTTCCTTCTGTAAGGAATACATCTTGTGAGGTCCATGTGTAAAATCACTTTTTATGTTATTATTAAAAAGTCTTTGCAATGAATAAGTCATGGGACTTGCAAAATTTGATCATGCGATCTCCAGCATCATTTCTATCATCAAGGATATATTTTCCAACTACTTATCCTTCTCCGTTGTTTCCAACCTTTGCATTCTAGTCACCAGTAATTAGCAATACATCTTGAGTACATGGTTGGTCAATTTCACACTGAAGAAGTTAGTGAATTCTTTAGTTTCATCATCACTGGCTTTAGTGACTGGTGCATAAATTTGAATAATTGTGGTCTTAACTGGTCTTTCTTATAGACATATGAATATTATTCTGTTACAGATAGTGTTGTACTTCAAGATAGATCTTGAGATGTTCTTTTTTGATGTTGTTGTTGTTGTTGCTAAGTGCTGTCAAGTCAGTTCCAATCCATAGTGACCCAGTATAGGATTTCAGAGGAGCAACTGTTGAGTTTGAACCTCCAACCTCGTGGTTCAAACCAACTTTGCAGTCCAGTGCATTAACAGCACCACACCAGGACTCCTTGTTGATGATAAATGCTATGTAGTTCCTCTTTAGTGTAAACCATATAATTGTCTGATTCAAAATGGCCAGTACTAAAACATTTCAGATCATTAATGTGTTCCCTTTCATTTTCAACAACTTCTAATTTTCCTAGATTCACACTTCATAATTCCATTTTCCTGTTATTAGTGGATGTTTGCAGTTGTCTCTCCTCATTTTGAGTGTGTCCCATAAACAAATTAAGGTCCCAAAAGCTCTACTCCATTCGAGTCATCACAGTCAACTCTACTTTGACGAGGCAGCTCTTCCCTAGTCGTATTTTGATTGTCTTCCAACTTAAGGAGCTCATCTTTTAGCACTATATCTGACAATATTCTGATACTATTCATAATATTTTCATTTTCCAGCACTATACCTGACAATGTTCCTTTGCTATTTATAATATTTTCAGTGGCTATGCATTCAGTGGCTGTGTCAGTTTGTCATACTGTGGTGGCTTGTGAGTTGCTGTGATTCTGAATGCTATGCCTC
>NW_006426661.1:0-1182 GCF_000296735.1 Chrysochloris asiatica | reverse complement strand
CTAATTTCACTCAGCATTATGTCCTCAAGGTTCATCTGTATTATGCGGTGTTTTGCAGCTTTGATGTTTTTCTTCAAGGTAACATAGTATTCCATTGTGTGTATGTACTAGAGTTTGTTTATCCATTTTTCCATTGGCAGGCATTTGGATAGTCTCCAGTTTTTTTGCTATTGTGAAAAGTGCTGTGATAAACTTTAGTATGCATATATCTACTCACGTTCTGGCTCATATTTCTTGTTGGTATACACCAAGTAGAAGAATTGCCAAATCTTAAGTTATTTCTATTTCTAGCTTTCTGAGAAAGCACCGTGTCATTTTCCAGAGTGGTTGAACCATTTTACAGTCCCACCAGCAATGTAGGAGGGTCTCAGTGACTCAGCACCCTCACCAATGTTTGTTGTCTTCTGCTTTTTTGAACTTTGCTCTCACCGCTGGTGTGAGATGATACCTTGTTGTTATTTTGATTTGCATCTCTCTAGTGGCTAGGGATGTTAAACATTTCTTCATATGTTTGTTTGCTGCCAGAATGTCTTGCTTAGTAAAGTTTCAATATGTTTTGTGCCCATTTTTTAATTGGGTTGTGTGTTTTTTTCTTGTAGATGTATTATAGTTTCCAATAGATTTTAGAGATTATTCCCTTGTCTGATATGTCGTTGCAAAAGATTTTTTCACAGTCCGTCGGTTCCTGTTTTACTCTTTTGGTGAATACTTTTGATGTACATAAAGTTCTGATTTTTAGTATATCACTGTCATCTAATTTGTTCTCTCTTGTTTGTGTGCTTTTTGCCATGTTTATTAGTCTATGTATGCCACATACTCCACCACTCATCTTTCAGTTTGTCATACTGTGGTGGTTTGTGTGTTGCTGTCATTCTGGAAGCTATGCCACAGGTATTTTAAGTACCAGCAGGATCACCATTGTGGAGAGGTTTCAGATGAGCTTCCAGACTAAGACAGACTAGGAAAAAAGAGAGATGGACTACTTCTGAGTATTTAGTCACTGAAAACCTTATGAATAGCAGTGGAACACTGTCAGATATAGTGCCGAAAGATGAGCCCCTCAGGTTGGAAGGCACTCAGAATGCAACTGGAGAAGAGCTGCCTCCTCAAAGTAGAATTGACCATGATGACACGAATGGAGTAAAGCCCTCGGGGCCTTATTTGCTGATGGGGCATAGCTCA
>NW_006426660.1:0-1182 GCF_000296735.1 Chrysochloris asiatica | reverse complement strand
ATCTCCGCCTCCATCTCTGGCCTCAATGCTTCTCTGGGTAGGGTCCCGCTCTCCACTCTTCTCCCTTGGTGGTCCCAGGGACCTCTGCTCCTAGACTGCAAAGTTAATCACTACCCTCCTTTTGCTACAAAATGTCTACCTTTACATTCCCGACTCTCACAGTCAGTCCTGATTACAATTACTCACCATTGTATCACTAGAGACCCATCCACATCTCCTTTCATCAGCCCCTCCCAGACAGATTAGACACAACTCTTTGGAGATTCTACCTTCCTCTGAGCCCTCTGGATCTAGGTTCTCTCTTGAAAGCTTGTAAACCAGTCACTTCTTGCCTTTGTAACCCCCCCGCCCCCCCACTTTGGGTAGCCAATGTCCAAGTTGCCCATCCCTGTCTACTCTGTGTATGGAGTGGGTGGAAATGATCCTTGCTATAAAGATATGTTCCCTCTTTTGAGCTACTGCATCCATACGTGTAGGTCAAGGTCATCAAATTGTATCAGACTACTCTTTTATTCCTTTTCTTCCTTCTTCTAGTTGAGCTCTGATCATCCAGTCATTGAAGCCAGGTCAAATGGGTATTATCTGCTAGTGTGGGTGTTCACTCCATCATATGTCCTCTCTTCTTATCAGCTGGACACTTCACTCTCCACTCTAGTCCTCTGTGGCTATGTCATTGATTCTGGGCCCAAGAGTCCCCAGGTCTTGCCACACTGCTGGCCAACCAGGTCTCCACCCAGGCTCACAAGAGTTCACTGAATATTGTAGGGTTTAGCTCGCAGCCTCATTGCTGTTTTTCCCTCACTTCCCCTTGTTGGTGATGAACGTGGTCACCAATCAGAGCATGTATTCCCATTGAGTCTTAATCTTAGAAGGAGATTTGCCCTGAGGGGACCCAACCACTTGCCTTGATGTCTCCTGGGTGAGCAATTTGCTTATTCTTGTAGTAATCAGTTGGTATGCCTCTACTGTTTTGTATTTTCCTTTCGGTCTTTCTTTCAAGAAATATCTTCTGATCTTCTAGTTGCTCAAGGCTGGTCTGCTTGTCCTTTCAAGTGGAGATTTCCCACCTCAGAAGATTCTGGATGCTGTTCAGGATTCCACCTATTGCCTTACGTAATGCAGAGGCTCTGCAGGAAGTCTCCTTCACTGGGCACATTGTACCCCAACTTTAGATATTCCAAT
>NW_006426659.1:0-1177 GCF_000296735.1 Chrysochloris asiatica | reverse complement strand
CCCCCAAGACTGAAACTCAAACGGAGCACATGAGCAGCTATGTAAGTTTGTTGGCAATCACGTTGGTCTACTGATGAGTGGAAAAGGGGGAAAGGCAGCAATGAAGTATGGACTGAGTTCGACCACATTCCACAGACTCCTGTTGACCTGGAGATGAGAGAGAGAAGAGGAAGGGATGATTAGTCCAAAGTGTGATGAGACCTGCGGACTCTTGAGCCCATGTCAGGGACATAGCCACAGAAGCTAGAGCTGAGAGTGTAGCATCCAGCTGATATGAAGTGAGGGTTGATGCACAAGGATGCCTAAACTTGCAGATAGTACTCATCTGACCTAGCCTCAATGGCTTGATGATAAGAACTTGACGAGAGGAAAATAAAAAAGCCATTTTTTTTTTAATATAAAGTAAACAGTGTAAATTGCTACAGTTTGATGAACTTGACCTATACTTATGGATGTTGTTGTTGTTGTTGTTGCTAAGTGCCTTCGAGTTGGTTCCGACCCATAGCGACCCTGTACAGGGTTTCCGAGTCTGTAAATCTTTACGGGAGCAGAACACCTCGTCTTTCTCCCGCGGAACGGCTGGTAGTTTCGAACTGCTGGCCTTAAGGTTTGCAGCCCAATTCGTAACCACTACGCTACCAGAGCTCCTTATGGATGTAGTAGCTCAAAATACCAACTGTGAGTGAAAGAGTCTTCACATCATGGATCAGTCCTATCCCTTCTGTATACAGAGTTGATAGGGATGGACAACTTAGATATTGATTACCTAAAATGATGGCGCAATAAAGGCATGAGGTGACTGGCTTACAAGTTTTCAAGAGGATTTTATTTTAAGAGTGTGCAGAGGAATGTAGAGTCCCCACTGAATAGTTTTCATCTTGTTTACACAGGTCTGGTGAAAAGAGATAGGGATAAGATTCTTATAATTCAGTAGTGAGTAATTGTTATCATGACTAATTGCAACTGTCACAACTGTAAAAGTAGACATTTTGTAACAAAATGGGGGGTAGTTAATCTTACACTCCAGGAACAGAGGACCCTAGGACTATCAAGGGAGAACAGCATGAGTGGAATGTGGGACCCTATCTAGAGAAGCAGTGACACCAGAGATTTGCAGAATGTGCCCTTTGGTTATTTAAATTTTTATATATTCTTGAGTGTTTTGTGTACATCCCTC
>NW_006426658.1:0-1083 GCF_000296735.1 Chrysochloris asiatica | reverse complement strand
AGTGTATTAAAATCACCCACAATTATTGTATATTTGTGTATTTTTTTTTCTTCAAGTCTATTAGAGATTGCTTTATATATTTTGGCGCTCTTTCATTGGAAGCATAGGTATTTATTATGATTATGTCATCTTGTTCACTTGTCCCTTTAATCATGAGATACTATCTTTATCTATTATGTTGGTTTTTGCCTTAAAGTTTAATTTATCAGAGATTATTATTGCCATTCCTGTTAGTTTTTTATTGCAATTAGCTTGGTATATTTTTTTCCTTCCTTTGACTTTTAATCTGTTTTTATTTCTTTGTGTAAGATGTGTCTTCTGCAGACAGCATATTGAAGTGTCTTGTTTTCTTATTCATTCTGCCACCCTCCGTCTCTTAACTGGTACATTTAATCCATTTACATTCAATGTAATTATCGATAGGTATGGATTAATTGCTGCCATTATGTTTGTTTGTTTTTGTGGTGTTGCTGCTTTCTTTGTTTTGTGTATTTTGCTTTGCTGTGTTCATACTTTTTATTGTGAATTTCCTCATAGTTTTAATGTTTCCATGTTCTTCTTGGATTTTCATTTTCTTGGTATGTTGTGAAGTTTTAATTTTCTTTGAGGTTACCTTATAGTCCGTTAACTTTTCCCTCCATTTAGTGCAGTTTATTATATCCTGTAATCTCCTTGACCTCACCATCTGGATCTCTGTTCCTATGTGTTTACCTTCTTTTACATTGTAATTGTTTTGGTCATAGACTGTCCTCTCAGATTCTCTGAGTTTGTTCTTATAGTTTTGTTCTGTTCTTGACTCTTTCTTCTCTTGATTTACTTCTGGGAGGTGCTGCCACGTATGTCAATATCTGGTTGTTGTCTGCTCTTACTGTTTCTCAGTCCAGAGGACTCCCTTTAGGATGTTTTGTAGTACAGAGTCGGCTTTGGAAAAATCCCTTAGCTTCTGTTTATCCTGGAATGTTTTGATTACACTGTTGTATTTGATTGATAGTTTTGCTGGATAAAGGATTCTTGGTTGACAGTTTTATTCTTTCAGTGTTTTATATATGTCTCCCCCATTGCCTTCTTGCTTGCATGGTTTCT
>NW_006426657.1:0-1182 GCF_000296735.1 Chrysochloris asiatica | reverse complement strand
TTTATAATAACTATCAAAATAAACTTATCAATGATAGTTAAAGCTAATTAGAGTTAATCTTAATATAAGTCTTAAAATTCAACTCCAATTTACTTATCTCTTGGAAATACAAACTGATCTACTATGGGAATTAAATATAAATATGATTATCACAGGAGTCCTGGTGTTGTGCTGTGGGCTAATGCACTAGATTGCAAGGTTGGTTTGAACTGCAAGGTTGGCAGTTCAAGCTCACCAGCTGCTCCTTGAGAACCCTATACAGGGTCACTATGAGTCAGAACTGACTCCATGGCACTCAGCAACAACAATAACAATGGTTATCACAGGCTTCATTATAACAGAAAAATTAGGACTAATATATAAATGTTCTTGTTAGATGCAGTTGAGTCTGCAGTTAGTCCCTGTGCACATGGAAGAAAACACTGTCTAGTAAAAACCATCCTCACAATTGTCATTGTCGTTATGCTAAGTCCATGGCTGCAGCCACTGCATCAATCCACCCTGTTGAGGGTCTTCCTCTTTTTTGCTGACTCTTCTACTTTACCAAGCATGATATCCTCCACTAGAAACTAGTCCTTCCTGATAACATGTTCAAAATAAATGAAACAAAATCTGACCATCCTCTCTTTCAAGGAGCACTATCTGTGCACTTATTGCAAGAAAGATTTGTTTGTTCTTCTGGTACTCCATTGCACTTTCAGTATTATTAACCGACAGCACAATTCAAATGCATACATTCTTCTCAGAACTACCTTATCAATGTCCAGCTTTCATATGCATATGAACCAATTGAAAATACCATATCTTTGGGTCAGGCACAGCTTAGTTCTCAAAGTAACTTCTTTGCTCTTAACACTATAAAGAGGTCTTTTGCAGCAGATTTAATCAATACAGTATGTCCTTTAATTTCTTGACTGCTGCTTGAGTGAACATCGTGGATTTAAGCAAAGTGAAATCTTTGATGACTTCAATTTTTTCTCCAATTATCTTGGTGTTGTTTATTGGTCCAATTGTGAAGAGTTTTTGTTTTCTTTACATCTAGTTGTAATTTCGAGTCTTTGTGTGGTGCTGTGGGCTAATGCGCTGGACTGCAAAGTCATTTGAACCACAAGGTTGGCGATTCAAGATCACCAGCCTCTCCTTGGAGAAGCTGTACAGGGTTGCTATGGGTCAGAACTGATA
>NW_006426656.1:0-1182 GCF_000296735.1 Chrysochloris asiatica | reverse complement strand
GGTCAAGAAATCAAATGACATATTGCATTAGGCAAATCTGCTGCACAAGACCTTTTTAAAGTGTTGTGGAGCAAAGATGTCAGCTTGAGGATTAAGGTGCACCTGATCCAAGCCATGGTATTTTCAATAACCTCATATGGATGCGAAAGCTGTACAGTGAATAAGGAAGACTGTGGAAGAATTGATGCTTTTGAGTTATGTTGTTGGAGGAGAATATTGCAAGTGCCATGGGCTACTCATAAAACCAACACATTGGTGTTGGAAGAAGTGCAGCCAGAGTGCTCCTTGGAGGCCAAGATGGCCAAACTTTGTCTCTCATACTTTGGACGTATTGTCAGGACAGACCAGTCACTGGAGAAGGGTCTCATGTTTGGTAAGGTGGAGGGTCAGAGAAAAAGAGGAAGACCCCCTGTGAGATGTATTGGCCAAGTGGCCATATTAGTGGGCTCAAGCATGGCAACAGTAGTGAGGCTGGCCCAGGATCGGGCAAGTGTTTCTTTCTACTGTGCATAGGGTCGCTATGAGTTGGCACCAACTCGATGGCACCTAACAACAACAACCCAGAGATTTTTCTCCTCCAAGTCCAAAACTTGCACTGTTTGTTTTTACAAATACGACAATCTCACAATGTCCCAGAGACAACGGACCAATTTTAGCTCACATGAAGAAATAAGAGAGAGTGGCTCAAACAAATGACCAAGATGCAGAGACAGACAACATTTCTGAGGATAAAAAGGTAACAGAAATAACTAGAAAAGAATACAAAAGAATGATATATTGGTACCATGAAAGGCTTGACAGTAAGATTTAAAAAAAGCAAGGAGAACCCAGAAAAACACCTTAAGAGAATACAGGAAAACACTACAAGAACAAACAGGTAAAATATATGCAAATTTTGAAGCAATACAAAACTTGCAATTAGAAATTCAGAAGATTAATAAGTACCAAGATCTCAGAAATGGACAATATGTTGAAAGAGCAAAGGAGTAGATGTGAAGTCCGAATTAGCAAGCTTGAAGATAAATCTCTCAATACTAGTATGCTAAAAGAACAATAAGAAAAACAGAATTAAAAAAAAAAAAGTCTAAGAGTTATGTGGGACACCATGAAGAGGAACAACTTATGTTGTTGTTGTCAGGTGCCATCGAGTCGGAACCGACTCATAGCGACTCCATGCACAGC
>NW_006426655.1:0-1183 GCF_000296735.1 Chrysochloris asiatica | reverse complement strand
GGAACAGGTGGTAGTTTCGAACTGCTGACCTTGTGGTTCGCAGGCCGATTCGTAACCACTACGCTACCAGAGCTCCTTATCTACTATAAGTAGGTCTTAAAAATAAATAATCTACCTATCTGGAAAGGCATCACTGTGACAGGAAGGTGGTGCAATAGAAATATTTATTTATCAAATGGTTATATACATACATATGTCGGCTTCTATTCATAGAAACTCTATCATAGCAGAGTGAAACACTGTCCATCCTCACAATTGTTTCAACTGTTGTGTCAATCCGTTTCATCAAGAATCTTCTTTTTTGCTGACCCTCTACTTCACCAAGCATGATGGCCTTTTCCAGGGACTGGTCCCCCGATAGCATATCCAAAGTACATGATACAATGTCTGACCATCCTTGCTACTAAGGAGAATCCTGATTGTACTTCTTCCAAGACAGATTTCTTTGCCAACACCGTAATTCATAGGGATCAATTCTTCTATGGTCTTCCTTATTCATTGTCCAATTTTCACATGCATATGAGGTGATTGAAAATACCCTGGCTTGGATCAGGCACACCTTAGAGCTCAAACTGACATCTTTACTCTTTAAAGAGGTCTTTGCAACAGATTTGTCCAATAGGGCCTTTGATTTCTTGACTTCTGCTTTCATGGTCATTGATTGTGAATCCAAGTAAAATGCAATCCTCAAAAACTTCAATCATTATCTATTTATCATGATGTTGTTTACTGGTCCAGTTGTGAGAATTTTTATTTTCTTTACATTTAGTTGTAATCCATATTGAAGGCTGTATTCTTTTATCTTAATTGTTCAAAGTCCTTTTCACTTCCAGCAAGCAAGTTTGTGTCATCTGCATATTGAAAGTTGTTAATAAGACTTCCTCCAATCTTCATGCCTTGTTCTTCTTCAAATAGTCCAGCTTCTCAGATTATTTGCTCAATATGCAGACTGCATCTCAATGTCAAGAAAACAAAAATACTCACCACTGTACCAATAAACAACATTCTTATCAATGGAGAAAAGATTGAAATTGTCAAGGACTTCATTCTGTAGTCAACAGATCAGACTACATATTGCATTGGGCAAATCTGCTGCACAGGAACTTTTTAAAGTATTGAAGAGCAGAGATGTCAGCTTGAGGACTAAGGTGCGTGCAAAAGCTGGACAGTGAATAAGGAAGAT
>NW_006426654.1:0-1138 GCF_000296735.1 Chrysochloris asiatica | reverse complement strand
GAAAAACCAGACGAAAATAATGCAGCACCAGCAAAAACAAGACTAAATACAGCAGTCTCTAATCACAAAAAAAGGGAGAGTGGGGTGGAGAAGAAAAAGAGGAAGAAGGAAAAAGAAAAAAAAATCTGTAGCTTAATATAAGTATGTCTTTAATGTCCTAACTCTCTTTCAGTCACTTCTGCCTTCCTCTCCTTGTTGTTAGGTGCTGTTGAGTCAGACCCTTCCGACCCATAGTGACCCTATATAGGGTTTCTCAGGAGCGGCTGGTGAGCTTGAACCACTGACCTTACATTTCAAAAGGCTTTGCAGTGTGGTGTTTTAACCCTCAGCGCTATGCTGGGACTCCTCTCAAACCAGTGAAAAAAAGCAGTCCAAATAGGACGCACATCCGAGTCTCAGTTTGGGCTGAGTGTGCAGGTTCCTGGCAGAAGAAACCACCAGTGGTGAGAGTGGGTCGTGGCCACTCGCCTAAGCCCTTACCTCTATTCACCCAAATGGAGGTGAGCAAAGAGTGAGCACAACAATTACCTGACACCAAAGAAAAAAAATAAAATCAGAGCCACGCAAAATTAGCAAAGTATATTGTGCACCTTTTATTCCCAAGGTTCCCGTGGCATGTTTCCGTGGCGTCTCTGTGGCCCCTATTTCATCCCGCTGCTTGCTCTCGCCCAGGATGTCGGCTCAGACCTTCGAGCCCAGCCGCAAGATTCAAAAGTCGCCAGTTTTTACTTCAGCTCCAAATTCCACAGGTTATAAGCCTTCAAACTTTTAAACTATTCCTATCTCTGTGGGTCTGAGTTTTGGAGCTCGCCCTGCCTCTTTTTTGCCTGGAATCTCCTTCCATCTTCTCTTGATGCATTCTGCATCATTCAATAATTTGCCCAGAGAATCTTTCAATAATGAAAGTTGAGGCTTGAATTTTTTCTTCAGATCCCCTTGAGAAATGCTGACCGTGTTCTATCTTTTGGTTTTCTGGTTCCAAATCTTTGCACATTTTATTATAATATTTGGTTTTATCTTCTCAAGCTGATCTTTGAAATTTTCTGTTCAGCTCTTGGACCTCCTCATTTCTTCCATTTGCTTTAGCATTTCTACACTGGAGAGCAAGTTTCAGAGTCTCTTCTGGCCTCCATTTTGA
>NW_006426653.1:0-1183 GCF_000296735.1 Chrysochloris asiatica | reverse complement strand
AAGGTGGAGGGTCAGAGAAAAAGAGGAAGACCCCTAATGAGATGGATTGGGCAAGTGGCAGCATGGATGGACTCAAACATGGCAACAGTAGTGAGGTTGGCCCAGGACTGGACAGTGTTTTGTTCTGCTGTGCATAAGTTTGTTATGGGTCAGTACCAACTCGATGGCATCTAACAACAACAACATTGTATCCTGTAATCTACCTGACATCCTCACCACCTGGATCTCTGTTCCTACATTTATCCCTTTTTGACATTGATATTATTTTGATCTTCAGTTGACCACCCAGCTCTTTTGAGTTTGTTATTATAGTTTTGTTCTGTTCTGAACTCTGCTATCTCTTAATTGAGTTCCAGGTGGTGTTGCCATGCCTGTCAATCTCTGGTTGTTGTCTGTCCTTGTTGGTTTTCAGTCCGTAGAACTCCCTTTAGGATGTTTTGAAGTGATGGATTGGTTATAACAAAATCTCTTAGATTCTGTTTATCCTGGAATGTTTTGATTGCATCATTGTATTTGATTGATAGTTTTCCTGTATAGACAATTCTTGGTTGGCAGTTTTTTTTCTTTTAGGGTTTTGTATGTGTCTCCGATTGCTTTCTTGCCTGCACGGTTTCTGCTGAGAAGTCAGAATTTAATCTGATTTGCTTGCCTTCATAGGTGACACTTCTCTTCTTCCTGGCTGAATTTAGGGTTCTCTCCTGGTCTTTGACTTTGGAGAGCTTGATAATTATATGTATTGGTGACTTTCTTTTGGGGTCTATCCTTCCTGGGGTACATTCAGCTTCTTGAATGTTTATCTTCTCATCTTTCAAGATGCTAGGGAAATTTTCTTCCAGAAGCTCTTCAACTATCTCCTCTGTGGACTTCTCTGATTCTTCCTGTTTTAGAATGCCAATAATTCTTGAGTTGTTTCTCTTCATGTTAACCAGCATGAATCTTAGATTCTTTTCAGATTTTTTTTTTTTTTAACCTTTTTTCAGCTTGTTCTTCTATCTTAGCTGTGTTGAGATATTTGTCTTCCAGCTCGCTAGTTCTGGCTTCCATCTCTTCAATTCTACTTCTTTTAGTGTATTGTCCATTTCTGATATTTTATTATCAATCATCTGGACTTGTTTTTGCAGGTTTTAAATAGTTTCCAATGTTGTATAAATCTTGTTTGATTGCTCTTGTAGTACTTTCCTGG
>NW_006426652.1:0-1134 GCF_000296735.1 Chrysochloris asiatica | reverse complement strand
CAATTACAATGTGAAAAAAGGTAAACACAGAAGAACAGAGATCCAGGTGGTGGGAAGGTCAGGTAGATTACTGGATAAAATAAACTATCTTAAATGGAGGGAAGAACTAATGGAATATAAGGTAACCACAATGGGATTGGGGTGGGGGGTTTATTTTGGGTGTTGGGCAGGGCAATACAAGAAGGGGGGAGGAGGCAGAAGAACAAGATTGATAGGGGAACACTGAGACAGCTTTGCATGGCCTAGTGGGACAGAGGTAAATAGTGATGCATATTCAGCCATGAAACAACAGGGCTCTGGGATACAGGGATCTAGGTATAGCTTGAAGAGGGTAAATAATACTAAAATCCTTGACTGGCTTATGAATATTAGTTTCCTTTGCCTACTGTTGTAAAATAGACATTTGAGTGGGATAGAAAAGATGTTGGGAAATATGATTAGAGAAACTTGTAAGCCCACCTTCAGCCTATAACTGATTGGAATACCTCAAAGAGGTTCTACATACTTGCCCAGTGAAATAGGCCTTGTGCAAAGCCTTTACAGAGTATAGGACCTTAGGTGGCATCCTGAGTCCCATCCACAACCTTGTGAGGTGAGACAATCTTACTAGAAAGGATAAGCAGACTGGAACAGCTACAGTGACAGAAGATACATCTTCATGATGAATCTAACCTATACTCAGAGCGGTAGTTACTCTAAATACCAATATAGAGGGAAAGAGTTTTCAAATAAAGTATCAATGCTATCTGCTCTGTGCACAGGGTAGATAGGGACGGGCAACTTAGACACTGGCTATCTAAAATGAAGGGGCAATGAAGGCACGAAGTGTCTGGCTTACAAGGTTTCAAGAGGGAGTTTAGTTTAAGAATATGCGGGGAAAGAAAGAGTCCCCACTGAATAGCTATCATCCTGTCTAGATGGGTCTGGTGAAAAGAGATGGGGATAAAATTCGTAAGATTCAACAGTGAATAACTGTTATCATGACTAATCGTGACTGTCACATTTGTAAAGGTAGAAGTTTTGTAACAAAAAAAGGGGAGTGATTAATCTTACAGTCCAGAAACAGAGGACTCTAGGACCATCAAGAGAGGAACACACAAATAGAATGCGGGACCTTATCCAGAGAAGCAGCAG
>NW_006426651.1:0-1169 GCF_000296735.1 Chrysochloris asiatica | reverse complement strand
AAATATGATTACAGAAAGCTTGTAAGTCCATATTTGGCCTACAACTGATTGGAGTAGCTAAAATGTGTATGAGAATTTGCCCAGGGAAATAGGCTTCTTGTAAAACCTTTTTGGAGTATGGGGCCTTAGGTGGAATCCTGAGCCCCACTCACAACGTCTAAAGACCAACCAGGAGTGGCTAGAGGAACAGAAAATATTTCTTGAAAGAAAGACCAGCAGAAAGAAAAAAAAAAAAAAAAGACAAAGGAAACGTGTAAATTGCTACAATTTGATGAACTTGACCTATATTTATGGATGTAGTAGCTCAAAATATCAAATGAGAGGAAAAGAATCTCTACATCAAGGATTAATCTTATCACCTCTGTACATGGTTGATAGGAATGGGCAACTTAGACACTGGCTACCTAAATTGGGAGGTGGGATGGGAATTAAAGGCACAAGTGACTGGCTTATGAGTTTTCAAGAGGGAGTTTTGTTCCAGAGTGTGCAAAGAAATGTAAAACCCCCACTGAGTAATTTTCATATTATCTAGATGGGCCTAGTGTAAGGAGATGGGGATAAGATTCTCATGATTCAATAGTGAATAATAGTCATCATGACTAATTGTGATTGTCACAACTGTAAAGGTAGAAGTTCTGTAACAAAAAGTAGGGAGTAGTTAATCTTGCAATTCAGGAAAAGAGGACCCTAGGACCATCAAAAGAGAAGTGCATGAGCAGAGTGTGGGAATCTCTCCAGAGAAACAGTGACACAAGAGATGCAGGTAGAGTTGATGACATGGAGAGATAGAGTAGCTGAGGACTCCAGACTCATAGAAAGAGAAAAGTTGTGTGCTGGTGGCTAGAAGGCAGGCTTACAGAATGTGCTCTTTTGTTGTTTAAATGATTATATATTCCTAAGCATGTTTGTATACAATAAAAAACAAACAAACAAAAAAAAACAGAGGGAATATAAGCAAATACTATTGAATGGTGATGTCTGGAGGAGATTTTAATAATTGCAATGAAAAAAAAATATGATAGGATGACTGTAAAACCGATGTTCTCCCATGTAAACTATTACTGAATTCAAATAAAAACTTTTTTTTTAAAAAATAGACTTCATTGGAAAAGTAAAAGACGAAAAGCAGAAAACAATTCTGGACACTGACAACACTTTAGGCCAGGTAT
>NW_006426650.1:0-1183 GCF_000296735.1 Chrysochloris asiatica | reverse complement strand
ATCTTTCTGGTATGCTCTGATTTCAGCCCAGTTCCATCTGACATTAGCAGTGATAACCCTCATTTCACATCTTCTGAATCCAGCTTGAATTTCTGGTGGTTCCCTGTTGATGTACTGCTACAAACAGTTCTGAATTATTTTCAGTAAAATATTATTTGCATATTATTTGATAATTTCCACATTATATAAGGTCACCTTTTTTGGGAATGGCGCAAAGATGGATTTTTTCCAGTCAGTTGTCTTCCAAATTTCTTGGCATAGACTTGTGGGTATTTCTATCGCTGCATTAGTTTGTTGAAACATTTTGATTGGTATTTCATCAATCAATGCACCTTGGTTTTTGCCAAATGCCTTCAGTACGCTTTGGACTTCTTCCTTCAGTAGAGTTAGTTCTCGATCATATGACACCTCCTGGAATGGTTGAATGTTGACCAGTTCTTTTTGGTGTAGTGATTTCTTCCATCTTCTTTGGATGCTTTCTGTATCATTCAATATTTTGCCCATAGAATCCTTCAGTATTGCAACTCAAGACAATTTTTTTTCTTCATTTCTTTTAGAAATACTAAGTGTACTTCCTTTTTTGTCTTCTAACTCTAGGTCTCTGCACATTTCATTAAGAAACTTTACTTTGTCTTCTCGAGCTGTCCTTTAACATTTTGTATTCAGGTTTTTCACTTCATCATTTCTTCCACTTGCTTTAGCTATTCTACACTCAAGAGCAAGTTCCAGAGTTTCTTCTGATATCCACTTTTGTCTTTTTTGTCATTTAAATGACCTTTTGCTTTCTTCCTGTATGATGTTCTTGATGTCATCCCATAGATCTTCTCGTGTTTGACCATTAGTGTCTAATGCATCACATTCGTTCTTGAGATGGTCTCTGAATTCAAGTAGGGTATATATATTCAAGGTCAAGGAATGCAGTGGCTCTGTAGCCACTGGACTGTGAACCACAAGGTCAGTGGTTTGAGTCCATTAGTCGCTCTGTGGGAGAAACATGAGGCTTTCTGCTCCCATAAAGATACAACCTTGGCAATCTTACACAGGGTTGCTATGAGTCAGAACCAACTTAAAGGCACATAACAACAACAGTATACTCAAGGTCATATATGAGACTTGTTGTATTTTTCTTTAGCTGCAGCCTGAACTTGCATATGAACAATTGATAGTTTGTTTTATAGTTGGC
>NW_006426649.1:0-1183 GCF_000296735.1 Chrysochloris asiatica | reverse complement strand
GTTTCCAAGGCTGTAAATCTTTACGGGAGCAGAAAGACTCATCTTTCTCCCTCAGAACTGCTGGTAGTTTCGAACTGCTGACCTTGCTGTTCGCAGCCCGATTCGTAACCACTACGCTACCAGAGCTCCATATATATATATGCAGAGAAAATGTTCCTCACCCTTTATTAGAATAAAAATTGATGGCATCACTGTGCTGTTGGCTAGTCATCAGAATTCAGTGTTTCATAATGGCCATGTTTTGCTTGCAGACTTGAGAAGAAGATCCTTTTTCACTTCTCTCACTTTATTTTAACCAAAGGTATCCTTTGTTTTGTTGATACAACTTTATATAAGGTTATCCCCACTGAATCTCTGTGTCTCTTCTGCTTTATACAGACCCCACTTAGAGAGGATTGGAACCCCTTCCTCTAACTCCAGGATGAACTCAGGGTAAATAATAGCATCTTCAAAGACATGGTTTTCAAACAAGGTCACATTCACAGGCACTGTCATCACATTTGTTTGGTAGAGCTATGATTGAATTAATAACTATCACCCACATGTAAAGTTTGGGTGTTTTTTAAAAAAACTTTTATTATGCATTGAGTGAACATGGGAGAACATTAGTTTTGCACTCATCCTGTCATATTTCCTATCATTGCAAAGATTACAATCCATCCATGCATCACATTCAACAGTATATACTTCTATCCCCTCTATTGTTTTTTTGCTTTTGCATTTTGATGTACACAAAAACACTCAGGAATATATAATCATTGAAAAAACCTAAGGGCACATTCTGCAAGCCTGCCTACTGGCCATCAGCATGCACCTTTCTCTTTTCATGAGCCTAGAGTCCTTAGCTGCTCTATCTCTCAATGTCATCATCTTTGCCTCCTTCTCTAGGTCTCTGCCTCTCTGTGTAGGGCCCCACATTCTGCTCATGCTCTTCTCCCTGGATGGTTGTAGGGTCCTCTGTACCTAGACTGTAACATTAACTACTCCCCCCTTTATGTTACATAACTTCTACCTTTACAGCTATAACAATTGCTATTAGTTATGATAACAGTTCCTCACTATTGATTTATAAGACTCTTATCTCCATCTCCATTCATCAGACCAATCTAGACAAGATGAAAACTATTCAGTGGAGATTCTACCTTCCCCCACACTCTGAAACTAAACTCCCTCCTGAAAACTT
>NW_006426648.1:0-1132 GCF_000296735.1 Chrysochloris asiatica | reverse complement strand
CATTTGCATGTTTCTTCTGATATTTAAAATATTGGTGGCATAGCTTTCAGCATCACAGCAACACACAAACCACCACAGTACAACAAGCTGACAGGCGACTGGTGGAGCTGCACTGGAGCTATTGGCAAAAAGCAAGGTTTCAGCAATTAACCAAATGCCAACTGAAATGTTTCAACAAACTGGTGCGGTGCTGCAGGTGTTTACTCATTTGTGCTAAGAAATTTGGAAGACAGCTATCAGGCCAGTTAATTGGAAGAGATCCATATTTGTGCCCGTTCCAAAGAAAGTTGCCTCAAAAAAATTGAATATTATTAAACGTCACATGAAAGCTGAATTTTGCTGAAGACATTTCAAATATGATTATAGCAATACATCAACAGGGAACTGCCAGAAAATCAAGCCAGATTCAGAAGAGGATGTGGAACTATGAATACCAGTACAAGCATCAGATAGATTTTGACAGAAAGCAGGGAATACCAGAAAGATGTTTCCTTGTGCTTTATTAACTATCCAATTGTGTGGATCATTGAAAACCTATGGATAACATTGAAAAGAATGGAAATTCTGTAACACTTAATTGTGCTCATGAGGAACCTGTACATAGACCTAGATGCAGAACAGAACAGGGGATAATGAATGGTTTAAAATCAGGAAAGGTGTATGTCAGTGTTTTATCCTTTGATCATATTTATTCAATGTGTATGCTGAGCAAATAATCTGAGAATCCCCAAATCCCAGAGAGATATCAACAACTGCAATACTGGGCAGTTTACAAGGAATTTTGGTAAAATAATGCTCATTCAGACTGGCAAAGAGCCACCACCACTGATGATGTGTTTTGCTCACTTCAGACAGCAGGATCTTAACTAAAAATGCCAGATAGAGCCATACCAGTCTATATCTCTAACTCTATCTGTATCTGTATTCTTCAAACATCTCTATGAAGTAACAAATAGAAGTGTAAGTGGTATAGCATGGCTACATTCTGGAAATGAGAAGGACAGGTATTTTCTCATAGTGTTAATTTAGACTCACTGCCCTTCACTGTCCCCTCCAGGACATAGGAGCTGGACAGAGGGCTCATCAGCTTTCAGTCCTCTCCTTGCTGTGGAAACTCAAGGAATCTCTTCTT
>NW_006426647.1:0-1183 GCF_000296735.1 Chrysochloris asiatica | reverse complement strand
ATTACTGACTTCAGATGGATCTGGGTTGAAAACAGAGAGTACCAGAAAGATGCTTACTTGCACTTTATTGACTATAAAAAGGCATTTGTGTGGATTATAACAAACTATGGATAACATTGTTAAGAATGGAATTCCAGAGCATTTAATTGTGTTCATGAAGAGCCTGTACATAGACCAAGAGACAGTTGTTTGAACAGAACAAGGAGATACTGAATAATTCAAAATGAGGAAAGGAGTGTGCCAGGGTTGTATCTTTTCACCTTAATTTATTTAATCTACATGCTGAGAAAATAATTCCCAAAACTGGATTATATGAAGAGAATCTGGCATCAGGATTAGAGGAAAAGTCACTAACAATCTGTGATATGCTTACTGGAAGTGAAGAGGACTTGAAATACTTACTGATGATGATCAAAGGCTGTAGCTTTCAGTATGGATTGCACCTCAATGTAAAAAATGAAAATCTGAATAACTGGACCAATAAATAACATCATGATATATGAAGAAAAGACTGAAATTGTCTGAAACTTCATTTTACTTTGATCCATAATCAGTGATTATGGAAGCAACAGGCAAGAAATTAAATGATGTGTTGCATGGAGCAAATATACTGCAAAATATCTCTTTAATGTGTTAAAGAGTAAAGATGTCACTTTGAGGACTGAGATGTGCCGGACCCAAGCCCTAATACTTTGAATCTCCTCACATGTATGTGAAAATTGAACAATGCATTGTGAAGACTGTAGAATAAATGATGCATTGGATTTATGGTGTTGGAGAAGAATATGGAAAGTGCTACAGACCACCAGAGGAACAAACATCTATCTTCAAAGGGCAGCCAGAATGCTCCTTAGAAGCTTAGAGACTTCATGTCTTGTACTTTGGGAATGTTGTCAGGACAGACCAGTCCCAGGAGAAAGATATCATGCTTCATAGAATGAAGGGTCAACAAAAAAATAGGAAGATTCCTCAGCAAACAAGATGATTGACACAGTGGCAATAACAATGGGCTCAAACGTAACAGCATTTGTGAGGATGGCACAGGATAGGACAATGTTTTGTTCTTTTGGTCATAGCTTCACTGTGAATTAGAACTGAATTGAGGGTACTGGCACTGTGGGTTAATGCTCCAGACTGCAAAGCCGTTTGAACTGCAAGGTCGGTGGTTCAAGCTCACCAGCTG
>NW_006426646.1:0-1166 GCF_000296735.1 Chrysochloris asiatica | reverse complement strand
TAAGAGATTATATCAAGGTAAAGTGCATCCTGAACATAATCACTTGTTAGTTATAAAAAGAACAAATTAGACACAGAAGCAAATACACACACAGGAGGAAAACAGGTTCCTGACTCCTTGAAGATGATGGGTGCAGATTAATCTATAAACCTAGGGACTTCAAGTATTGCAGACTCCTAGGAGCTAAACTAGACAAGGAACGACCCTCCCCTAGAACAGGGGTGGCAAACGCCCTGACTGTGAGCCTGTAAATCCAGAAAAATAATCTGGTCTGGCCCTGCCAAGGCAGCCGCAGGTCCAGACATTGTTGTTGTAGTTAAGTGCTGTCAAGTCGGTTCTGACTCATAGCAACCTTGTACAGGGTTTCCGAGAAGCAGTTGGTGAGTTTAAACTGCCTGCCTTGTGGTTCAAACAGATCTTGCAATCCAGTGCTTATCCTACAGCGCCACACCAGGAGGGGTGAATTCATTAAATGTTTGATCATATATGGTGGTGGTGGTGTACTGTGGAGTCAGTTCTGACTCATGGCGACCCTGTGTAGGGTTTCCGAGGCTGTAAATCTTTACGGGAGCCGAAAGCTTCATCTTTCTCCCACGGAACAGCTGGTAGTTTCGAATTGCTGATCTTGCAGTTCGCAGCCCAATGCGTAACCACTACACTACCAGAGCTTAAATTGATAATTTTGTATGGTCTGCATATTCTGTTATAAATTTTGGCAGAAACAGTATGTGCCCTACAGCCACATCTTGAATTCAGTCTGCTAGCCTTCTTAACTGTGAGCTGCCCCTACACACACACTTTGAGGTATTTCAATCACAGCAGCAAGGTAAGCTAACACACTAGTGTGGTGGTGGTTGTGATGGTGGTGGTGGTGGTGGTGGTGATGGAGCCGGTTCTAACTCATAATGACCCTGCATAGGGTTTCTGAAGCTGTAAATCCTTCCAAGAACAGGAAAGCTGATGATGACAAGAATTCCAATAACAGAAAAGACAATAGGTAAGTTTGGGGAAGCTCAAAATTGCCCATCACCCAGTTGTTGTTGTTGTTGTTAAGTGCCGTCGAGTCGGTTCCAACCCACAGCAACCCTGTACAGGGTTTCCGAGGGTGTAAATCTTTACGGGAGTAGAAAACCTCATCTTTCTCCCGCGGAGCGGCTGGTAGTTTC
>NW_006426645.1:0-1121 GCF_000296735.1 Chrysochloris asiatica | reverse complement strand
TTGCTCCTCAGAAGCCCTGTATAGGGTAGCTATAGGTCAGGACCAACTGGATGGCACTTAGTAGCAACAACAATATATATTATACTCACTGGACTCAGAACCACAAGGTTGGCGGTTTGAGTACACAACCCTTCCATGGGAGAAATGTGAAGATTTTACTCCCCCAAAGATTTACAGCCTCAAAAAACCTATACAGAATTGCTATGAGTCAGAACAGATTCAACAGCACTGAACAACAATGATATATATATTTGTGTGTTATTGGTTATGTAAAGGCTTTCGCCACTGTGGATTATGACAAGCTATGAATAACATTGCAAAGAATGAATATTCTAGAATACTTTATTGTACTGATGAGCAACCTGTATATAAACTAAGAGGCAATTGTTGCATCAAGACAAGGATATACTGAATGATTTAAAATCAGAAAGATGTGCAATAGAGTTGTATTCGTTTTGCCATACATATTCAATCTGTGTGCTAAGTGATTAATCCAAGAAGCTGGACTATATGAGGGCAAACATAGCATTGGAGGAAGACTCATTAACAACCTGAGATAGACAACTTTGCTAGAAGCAAAGAGGACTTTAATAACTAATGAAAATTAAAGACTACAATCTTCAGGGTGGATTGTACCTTAATGGAAAGAAAACAAAAATTTTCTCAACTGGACCAATAAATACCATCATTAGGAAAGGAGAAAATATCAGAGTTCTCTAAGACTTCATTTTGCTTGGGTCCAAATCAACTCTCATGGAAGCAGCACTCAAGAAATCAAATCATGTATTGCATTAGAAATATCTGCTACACATGGCTTCTTAAAAGTGTTCAAGAACAAAGATATCACTTTGAGTACTAAGGTGTGCCTGATCCAAGCCATGGTATTTTCAATAGCCTTTTTACATGAGAAAGTTGGACAATGAATAAGAAAGGCCATAGAAGAGTTGATGAATTTAAGTTACCATCTTGAAGAAGAACATTAAAAGTACTGTGGTCTGCCAGAAGAACAAACACACCTATATAGGAAGTACAGCCAGAATGCTCCCTAGAACACAGTATAGCAAGTTTTGTCTCTCATACTTTGGGCAAGTTATCAGGAGGGAATAGTCCTGGGAGAAGGA
>NW_006426644.1:0-1183 GCF_000296735.1 Chrysochloris asiatica | reverse complement strand
TGTCAACTGGGCTGGGCCACGGTTCTCATTGGAAGTTATGTAACAGTGTAATTTAGCAGTTATGTATTGATATAATCATCACCCATGATGTACTCTGCTGTGATCAATCCATTCTAAGAGGATTAGGGTGGGATTCAACACCATTACCCAGGCCACAACCCTTATCTGATGTAATGGGAGAGTCTTTGGAATGTGACCTGCATCACCTTTTATCTTACATGAGATAAAAAGGGCGTGAAAAAGCAGAGGAGAGGGACCTACTATCATCAAGCAAGAAGAACCAGGAGCAGAGCAGGCCCTTTAGACACAGGATCCCTGTACTAGAACCTCCTAGACCCAGGGGGAAGTTGATGCCAAGACACATGAAGATTCCCAATGAACCCTGGGCCCACAAGATGCTGAGAGGAGACAAGGACCTACCTCCTAAACTATGAATGAAAAGAGACAGAAAACCTTCCCCTTAGAGCCAGTGTCCTAAATGTGGACGTCAAGGCATCTGAACTGGAAAGGAATACATTTCTGTTTCTTTAAGTCATCCACATGTGGTATATCTGTTATAGTAACACTAGGTAATTAAGACAATTACGGTATAGTAGAAACGTAGTCTCTTGCACTAACTAGTAGAAAGTGTACTTTTAATCTAACCATGTTTACACTAGTAAAGTTGCCATTAGGACCATGTTGTTGTTGTTGATCATTATTACCTTGTTTGAGGATTTTAGTACTTTTAAAAGAAACTTATGGTGCAAGCAGTGAATGTGCTCACTAACTAACAAAAATGTCAGTAATTTGAGTCCATTAGGCACTTCAGAAGAAACGCCTGGCAATTTACTTTCAGAAAAGCAGCCATTGAAAAGCCTATGGAGGGCAGTTCTACTCTAACCCACATGGGGTCGCCATGAGTTTGGATCAATTTGCCGATAACTGATTAATGGTTAGTCACACTAAGAAAGTTAAATATTAAGATGATAAAAAAGTATTCATCTTACAATTCTTCATCAAGTATATTGAGACCATTAAGAATGCAGTTTGTTTTTAGTTTTTTAAATTCCCCTATTCCCTGGTAGTGTAATGGGTTACACATTGAGCTGCTAACTGCAAAGTCAGTAGTATGAATCTATCAGCCGCTCCTCAGGAGAAAGTTGAGCCTCTCTGCTCCTGTAAAGATTTACTGCCTTGGAAA
>NW_006426643.1:0-1144 GCF_000296735.1 Chrysochloris asiatica | reverse complement strand
TGTCTTCCAAATTTCTTGGCAGAGATGAGTGAGTGCCTTCTGTGCCACCTCACTTTCTTGAAGATTTCAATTTTTATTCCATCAATTCCTGTTGCCTTGTTCTTTGCCAATTCCTTCAACGTACCTTGGACTTCCTCCTTCAGTATCATTGGCTCTTGATAATATGCTACCTCTTGAAACAGTTGAATATTAACCTTTTCCTTTTGGTACAGTGACTCTGTGTATTTCTTAGATCTTCTCTTGATGGTTTCTGCATCATTCAATAGTTTTCCCAGAGAATCTTTCAATAATGAAAGTTGAGGCTTGATTTTTTTTCTTTAGGTTCCCTAGCTTGAGAAATGTGAACGTGTTCTTCCCTTTTGGTTTTCCAAATCCATATCTTTACACATTTTTTTGTAATATTTGGCTTTATCTTTTTGAGCTGACCTTTGAAATTTTATGTTCAGCTCTTGAAGCCCCTCATTTCTTCCATTTGCTTTAGCATATCTACAGTGGAGAACAAGTTTCAGTGTCTCTTCTGACATCCATTTTGACCTTTTCCTTCTTTCTTGTTTCTTAATGACTTTTTGCTTTCTTACTGTATGATGTTCTTGATGTCATCCCACAACTCTTCTGGTCTTCGGTCTTTCGTGTTTAATGTATCAAATCTGTTCTTCAGATGATCTCTAAATTTAGTTGGGATATATTCAAAGTCATATTTTGGCTCTCATGGACTTGTTTCCATTTTCTTCAGCTTCAGTTTGAATTTGTATATGAGTAATTGATGGTCTGTTCCACAGTCTGCCCTTGGCCTTGTTTTTACTGATGATATGGAGCTTTTCCATCATCTCTCTCCACAGATGTAGTCAACTTGATTTCTATGTATTCTATCTGGTGAGGTCCATGTGTATAGTTTTCTCTTTTGCTATATAAAGAAGGTATTTAAAATGAACAAATCATTGATTTTGCAGAATTCTATCATGCCTTCTCCAGCATTATTTCTAAGTCCAAGGCCATATTTTCCAACTACTGATCCTTCCCTTTGTTCACAACCTTTGCATTCCAATAACCAGTAATGATCAATTCATCTTGATTGCATGTTTGATCAATTTCAGAATGAAGAAGTTGGTAGAATTCTTCTATTTCATCCTCACTGGCTTTAGTG
>NW_006426642.1:0-1140 GCF_000296735.1 Chrysochloris asiatica | reverse complement strand
AGCTGGTTCTTTGAAAGGATTAACAAAATTGACAGACCATTGGCAAACCTGACAAAAGAAAAGAGGGAAAAGACACAAATAAAATGCATTAGAAACCACATGGGCAATGTCACAACAGAACAAAAGGAAATCAAAAGGATAATAACAGAATACTATGAAGAGTTGTACTCCAACAATTTGAAAACTTAGAGGAGATGGATACATTTTTAGAAAAACACAACCTACCTAAACTTATACACAGTGAAGTAGAACACCTGAACATGCCCATAACAAAAGAAAAAATTGATCAGGTCATCAAAAAATTCAGGGAAGAGCTGTCACCAATTCTACTCAAATTATTCCAGAATATAGAGGAGGATGAAAAACGTCCTAATACATTTTATGAAGCAAGCATAACCCTCATACCAAAACCAGGGAAGGAAGTCACTAAAAAAGAAAATTATACACAAATATCTCTCATGAACATAGATGCAAAAATTCACAACAAAATCCTAGCCAACCAGAGACAATGACGTGGAGAGATGGAGCAGCTGAGGACTTTAAACCCAGAGAGGGAGAGGAGCTGTGTGCTGACGAACAGGGGGCAGGTTTGCAGAGTATACCCTTTGGTTGGTTGATGATTCATGGAAGGAGTTGTAACCATTGCAATGAAACGATATATGATAGGATGAATGTAAAATTAATGTTGTCCCATGAAACTATCACATAATTCACACTAAAACATTTTTTAAAAAATCCTAGCCAACAGAATCCAGCAGCACATTGAAAAGATAATACATCATGATCAAGTGGGATTCATATCAGGGATGCAAGATGGTTCAACATTAGAAAAACGATCAACGTTATCCACCACATAAATAAGAAAAAAAAAGAACCACATGATCATATTGATTGATGCAGAAAAGGCATATGACAAAATCCAACATCCATTCCTGATAAAAACACTCAACAAAGTAGGAATTTAAGGGAGATTCCTCAACATAATTAAGAGCATATATACAAAACCAACAGAAAATGAAAGCCTTCCCTCTGCGAACAGGAACCAGACAAGGATGCTCTTTGTCACCACTCCTATTCAATATTGTGCTGGAAGTCTTAGCAAGAGCTATACGGCAAGACAGGGAAATTAAAGGCATCCAA
>NW_006426641.1:0-1183 GCF_000296735.1 Chrysochloris asiatica | reverse complement strand
CATCCTTACTGATGATGATAGAAAAAAGCTTTGGGGACATTCATTTACTAACGGCATGACTCAAAATAAGAATGGCATCACATTCCACATTCATCATTTAAAAAAAAAAAAAAAAAATTCAAGATCGGTCCCTAAGTATAACACTGTCAATGGTAGGACAATATATACACCTCAGTGAAGATTTGACTGCTGGTCTGTCACGACTTCTGGTGTGGTGCTGTAAGATAAGTACAGGACTTCAAGGTCTGGTTGAGCCACAAGGCTGGCGGTTCAAACTCATTAGTCGCTCTCGAAAAGCCTATACTGCTTCTCTATGAGTAGGAACCCTCTTGAAGGCAGTTTACAACAAGAATACAGGGAAGACCAGTTAATACTATCATTCACATTTAAGCATCAACCGCTAATGTCAAAGATTAAGAAACTAAAGATTACTACCAACGCCTGCCATCTGAAAGCAATCAAAATACATTGATCATTACTGGTTAATGGAATGAGAAAATTGGAAACAAACAAGGATAAGCAGGTGGAAAACATGGTATTAGTGAAAGAAACATGCTGGAGACCACATGATAGATTTTTTTTTTTTTTTTAAAGACCAATGACTTATTCATTGCAAATACCTTTTTTCAATAACATTAATGAAGGGTAAATACATGGACTTCAATGAATGGAACATATAGGAATCAAATGGAATACATCTGAGGAAAGAGACAATGGAGGAACTCAATTATCATCAGTCATAAAAGGTCAGGGGCCAACTGCAAAGCAAGCAACTACTTATCTGTAAGTTTTAGTTGAAGCTGAGGAAAATTCAATCAAATCCAAAAGAGCCACTCTGTAAATTAATAGATTTATCTGTTTCATAGAAAAAATGTGTTTGAAGTAATTGACTTAAGATTAAATCTATTAATTCCACAAATTAATAAGAGCTCACACTTTTCCAAAGCACTTTAAATTTATTTTCTGCTTTAATTTTCTCAGTAACTCCATATGTGGTGGTTGTTGTGTTTTAATTCACAGTGACCAGGTATAGGGTTTGCGAGGCTGTAAATTTTTACAAGAGCAGAAATCCTCATCTTTCTTCCTGGAGCAGCTGGTGAACTTCTTGCTGATCTGGCGGTTAGCAGCCCAATATGTAACCCACTATACCTCCAGGGATCCTAATAGCTCTATTGTTGTTGTT
>NW_006426640.1:0-1183 GCF_000296735.1 Chrysochloris asiatica | reverse complement strand
GTGGGACAGAGGTAAAGAGTGATGTATGCACAACCTTGGAACAACAGGGCTCTGGGATACAGGGATTGAGACATGGTTGGAATGAGCAAAAGGGGGGAAATAATGTTAAGATGCTTGGTTGTCTTTTGAATCTTGGTTTCACTTACATACCATCATAAAATAGACACTTGAGGGGGAGAGAAAGAAATAGCCAGAAATATCACCATAGAAAGCTTGTAAGTCTGTCTTCTGCCTGTATCTGATTGGAATGCCTAAAATGGGGCTACAATGTGCCCAGTGAAGGAGGCTTCCTATGGAGCCTCTGTATTACTTAAGACTATAGGTGGAATCTTGAACAGCATCCAGAATCTTCAGAGGTGGGAAATTTCCTCTAGAAAGGATGGGCGGACCAGCCTGGAGCAGCTAGAGGAACAGAAGATAATTCTTGAAAGAAAGACTGACAGGAAAAATATAAAACAATATTGGCAAACTGACTGATTACTACAAGAACAAGCAAGTTGCTTGTCCAGGAGACATCAAAGCAAGTGGTCGGGTTCCCTCAGAGCAAAGCCCCTTCCAAGACTAAGACTCAGTGGGAATACATGCTCTGATTGGTGACCACGTTCACCACTGATAAGGGGAAGTGTGGGAAAAACAGCAATTAATCTGTGAGCTAAGCCCTACAATGCTCAACAGACTCCTGTGAACCTGGGTGGAGATCTGGTTGGCCAGCAGTATGGCAAAACCTGGGGACGCTTGGGCCCAGAATCAGTGACATAGCCACAGAGGACTAGAGTGGAAAGTGAAGCATCCAGCTGATAAGAAGAGAGGGCATATGCACAAGAACACCCACACTTACAGATAATACCCACTTGACCTGGCTTCAACGACTGGATCAGAGCTCAACTAGAAGAAGAAAGAAGAGGAAAAAAGAGTAATCTGATACAACTTGATGAAGTTGACCTGTACCTATGGATGCAATAGCTCAAAAGAGGGAACAAGTCTTTACAGCAAGGATCATTCCCACCCCCTCCACATGCAGAGTAGACAGGAATGGGCAACTTGAACATTAGCTACCCAAGGTGAGGGGTGCTACAAAGGCAAAAAGTGACTGGCTTACAAGCTTTCAAGAGGGAACCTAGATCCAGAGGGCGTGGAGGAAGGTAGAATCTCCACTGAGTAGTATCCAATCTGTCTAGGTGGG
>NW_006426639.1:0-1085 GCF_000296735.1 Chrysochloris asiatica | reverse complement strand
CATGTAGCTAGCTCTCTGTGCATGGATATGTTGGACTGATCTGCCATTTAGGTAGCTCTCTGTATATGAACATATTGGACTTGTCTGTCATGTAGCTAGCTCTCTGTATATGGATATGTTGTACTCATCAGCCATGTAGCCAGCTCTCTCTGTTGGAGTCATCTGCCTTGTAGCTAGTTCTCTATATATAAACATGTTGGACTCATCTGCCATGTAGCTAACTCTAAGAATATGGACATGTTGGACTCATCAGCCATGTAGCTAGAACTCTGTTTATGGAAATGTTGCACCACTGTGCCATGTAGCTAGATCTGTGTATATGGATATTTTGGACTTGTCTGCCATGTAGCTAGCTCTCAGTATATAGACACACTGGACTCTTCTGCCATTTAGCTACTACCCAGCATAAGGAAATATTGCACTATTCTGTCATGTATGTAACTCTCTGTATATGGACATTTTCGACTCATCTTCTATGTAGCTATGTCTCGGTGTATAGATATGTTGACCTGATCTACCTTTTAGATAGCTCTCTGTATATGCAAATGTTGGCCTCATCAGCCATGTAGCCAGCTCTATCTGTATGAACATTTTGAATTCATCTGCCTTGTAGCTAGCCCTCTATATATACACATTTTGGACTCATCTGCCATTTATCTAACTTTCAGTATATGGACATGTTGGTCTCATCTGCCATATAGCTAATACTCTGTATAAGGACATGTTGGGATACTCTTCCATGTAACTCGTTCTCAGTATATGGACACGATGGACTCATCTGCCATATAGCTAGTAGTCTGTATATGGAAATGTTGCTCTACTCTGCCATGTAGCAAGCTCTCTGTATATGGACATTTTGGGCTCCTCTGCCATTTAACTAGCTCTCTGTGCATGGATAATTTGGACTGATCTTCCGAGTATGTAGCTCTCTCTATATGAACATATTGGCATTGTATGCCATATAGCTAGCTCTCTGTATTTGGACATGTTGGAATACTCTGCCATGTGGCTCACTCTCAATATATGGACATATTGGACTCATCTGCCATGTAGCTAGAACTCTGTATATGGAAATGTTGCACTAC
>NW_006426638.1:0-1184 GCF_000296735.1 Chrysochloris asiatica | reverse complement strand
ATTGTGTGGATCGTGACAATCTATGGACAATACTGAGGAGAATGAGTATTCTAGAACACTTAATTATGCTCACGAGGAACCTGTACAAAGACCATGAGATGATTGTTTGAACAGAACAAGGTAACACTGAATGGGTCAAAATTAGGAAATGTGTGCCCCAGTATTGTATTCTTTTACTATACTTATTCCATCTATATGCTGAGCAAATAATCTGAGAAGCTGGATTATATGAAGAAAAATGTGGCATCTGGATTAGAGGAAGACTCATCAACAATCTGAAATATATAGATGATACAACCTTGCTTGCTGAAAGTGACAAGGCCTTAAAATACTTATTGATAAAGATCAAAGACCACAGCCTTCTGTATGGGTTGCACCTCTATGTAAAGAACATAAAATTTCCTCTCCACTGGAGCAATGAATAACATCATAATAAGTGGAGAAAAGATTGAAACTGTCAAAGATTTCATTTTGGTTGGATCAACCATCAACACCTACGTACGGAAGCAGCAGTCAAGAAATCAAATGACGCATTGCATTAGGGAAATCTGCTGCGCAAGACCTCTTTAAAGTATTTTAGAGCAAAGATGCCAGTTTGAGGATGAAGGTGAGCCTGATCCAAGCCACAGTATTTTGAATAACCTCATAAGCTTGTGAAAGTTGGACAGTGAATTAGGAAGACAGAAGAAGAATTGATGCATTTGAGTTATGGTGTTCGAGCAGAATACCAAGGACTCAAAAGAACAATCAATCTGTGTTGGAAGAGGTACTGCCAGAAAGGTCCTTGGCAACTGAATGACCAGACTTCGTCTCTCATACTTCAGACATATTATCCGGAGCAAAGACTCCCTGGAGAAGGACATCATGATTGATAAAGTGGAGGATCGGAGAAAAAGCAGAATGCTAATGCAAAAGATATTCACAGTGACAGCAGCAATGGGCTCAAACAGAACAATGATTATGAGGTTGGCGCAGGACGAAGCAGTGTTTTGTTCTGTTGTGTATTGGGTTGCTATGAGTCAGGACTGGCTTGATGGCATCTAACAACAAGAAGAAGAAAATGGGTGTTGGTGTTGGGAGTTGTGTGCCACCAACTTGGTCCTAATTCATAGGGACTCTGTATAGGGTTTCTGAGACAATAAATCTTTACCAGAGCTGAAATCCTCATCTTTCTCTTTGGGAGT
>NW_006426637.1:0-1130 GCF_000296735.1 Chrysochloris asiatica | reverse complement strand
TTTTTAAAGCACTTCCTTATTTCCTGGCACTACAGCATACTCCAGGCCTATTTTGTATATTCTCTGGTCCATTCTTAAAATCAGTCATTTTTTTCCAGAAGCTTTGGTTCCTTTTAATTGGGAATAGTATCAGAAATCAAAATGTAGATGATGGGTGTACTTGTTGATACTGTGTGTTATTGCTTATGTACACACCCTCTCAACTGACAAAGCAATGGAATATTTCTATGTACACCAATTCCTATAGATAGGCACATGTATAATAATTTTATATGTAATAACTATCTGTATCTATATTAAATTAAATATGAGTTCACCCTGAATTCTCCTGCTTTAATCCATTATCACATATATAACTTTTCACTCTAACACTGAAAACCTGACTCCTCCATCCTCCATCTCTTTACTTAATTGGTCAATTCCAGTATACACTTACCATGGTTTTAGAACTGTTAACATACACCCTCATGGGAAACAACTTTACCAACTAGAGTAGAGCGTTTATGTAGAATACCTTTTGTTTCTAAATTTACAGTCTTCCTCACTTCCAAAGTTACTTAGAACCACATTTCCCTACCCATTTCAGTGAGGTCATTTCATATATTTGCAATAGATGGATTATTTTGTCACATTTTGCATTCTAGTTTTGTATCCTCTAATTTCTGAAATGATTTGTTTTGAAGTTCAAACACATTATAGATAACCATTTTGTAAACTTCTATGAGTTTTGATAGATGTATATATTCCTTTATATTTTTATTGTTTTACAGCATATAAAATAGGTTCACCATCTCAAAAAATATTCAATATTAACCTTCTCCCTTCCCCCAAAAATGCTATGTCAACCAATGAACTGTTTATAATTTTGCATTTTCTAGAATGTGACATAAATGGAATCATATAACATGTAGGTTGTTTTTTTTTTTGACAAAGTATTCTACTTGCAATATGCAGTCAAAGTCCAACCATGTTTTTACATAGTTTGTAGTCCATTCTTTTTATAACTGAATTGTTGTTGTTGTTGTCAGGTGCCATCGAGTCAGAACCAACTCATAGCGACCCCATGCACAGCAGAACGAAACAATGTTCGATCCTGGGCCAACCTCACTACCACTGCTACACTTGAGTTC
>NW_006426636.1:0-1153 GCF_000296735.1 Chrysochloris asiatica | reverse complement strand
ATTGAGAGTAATGTAGGCTGTTGGTTTTGTATATATGCTTTAATTGTGTTGAGGAATTTCCCTTTGATTCCTACTTTGTTGAGTGTTTTTATCAGAAATGGATGTTGGATTTTGTCAAATGCCTTTTCTACATCGATTGATATGATTATGTGGTCCCTTTCTTTTTTCTTATTTATAGGTGAATTACACTGATTGTTTTTCTAATGTTGAACCATCCTTGCATCCCTGTTATAAAACCCACTTGGTCATTATGTATTTTTTGATGTGCTGCTGGATTCTGTTGAGAATTTTTCCATCTATGTTCATGAAGGATATTGGTCTATAATTTTCTTTCTTAGTGATGTCCTTCCCTGGTTTTGGTATGAGGATTATCTTTGCTTCATAAAATGTGTTAGGAAGTCTTCCATCCTCTTCTGTATTCTGGAATAATTTGAGTACAATTGGTGACAAGTCTTCCCTGAATGTTTGGTAGAATTCACCAGTGAAGCCATCTGGGCCTGGACTTGTTTTGGTTGGGAGTTATTTGATGACCTGATCAATTTCTTCTTTTGTTATGGGTCTGTTCACGTTTTCTACTTCACTCTTTGTAAGTTTTGGTAATTCGTGTTTTTCTAAAAATATATCCCCCTTTTCTAAGTTTTCAATTTTGTTGGAATGCAACTCTTCATAGTATTCTGTTATGATCCTCTGATTTCCTTTGGCTTCATTGTGACATTACCTGTGTGGTTTCTAAAGTGAGTTATTTGTGTCTTCTCTCTCTTTTTGTTGTTAGGTTTGCCAATTTCATTAATCCTTTCAAAGAACCAGCTTCTTGTCCTGTTGATTCTTTCTATAGGTTTGCTGTTTTCCATCTCATTTATTTCTGCTCTGATCTTTATTATTTCTATTCTTTTGGTGACTGTAGATCTGTTGATCTGTTTCTAATTGCTGGAGATGCTGTGTCAATGTGTTAATTTTGGTTCTTTCTTCTCTTTGGATGTGTGCATTTGTTGCAATGAATTGACCTCTCAGCACAGCTTTGGCCATGTCCCAAAGATTTTGGTATGTTTTATTTTTGTTTTCATTTGTTTCTAGGAACTTTATGAATGCATGGTTGATTTTTTTCTACTACCCAGTCACTTTTCAGCAGGGTGTTATTCAGTTTCCGTATAGT
>NW_006426635.1:0-1172 GCF_000296735.1 Chrysochloris asiatica | reverse complement strand
ACTCGACAGCACTTAACAACAACAACAATGTAAGAAGATATTAGTATAATTCTCAGAAGGTTTTATAAAATAGACTGCACCCCATTAGGTGCTGTCAAGTGGGTTCTGACCCATAGTGATCCTGTGTACAACAGGATGTACTCAGGATTGTGCTTTGGTTCTCATGAACTTGTTTCAATTTACTTAAGCTTCAACTTGAACTTGTCTATGTGCAATTGATGGTCTGCTGCACTGATAGTTGATGTTTCACAGTCAGCCCTTGGTCTTGTTCTGACTGATAGCAAGCTTCTCCATTTTCTCTTTCCAAAGATGTAGTCAACTTGATTAATATGTATTCCATCCAGGAAGGTCTGTGCTTGTTGTCACCATTTATGTTGTCAAAAAAAGGTATTTGCAATGATAAGTCGTTGGTCTTGCAAAATTCTATTATTATAATGGATCTCCAGTGTTGTTTCTATCAATAAGGCTGCATTTTCCAATTACCAATCTTCTTCTCTGTTTCATTTCATTTACACTCCAATTTCCAGTAATTATCAATGCATGTTGATTTCATGTTTGATCAATTTCATACTACAGAAGCTGGTTTTTAAAAATCTTTAATTTCTTCCTCCTTGACATTAGTGGATGGTACATAATTTAAACAATAATCATATTAAGTGACTTTCTTTGTAGGTGTATGGATACTATCCTATCACATACAGCATTGTACTTCTTGAGAGATCTTGAAATATTATTTTTGAGGATGAATGCAGTGCCATTCCTCTGAACTCCTGGTGTGGTGCTGTAGGATCAGCACTGGACTGTGAAATACTAGGTCGACAGTTCAAACCCACCAACTGCTCCTTAGACTCCAATGGATCTTCACAAAAACAAAAATGTCTTCATTTTGTCATTCCCAGCTTAGTAAATCATAATTGCTTGACTCAAAATGGTCAATACCAGTCCATTTCAGCTCACTAATTCATAGGAAATTCATCTTTATACATTCCATTTCTTTTTGAATGATTTTCAGTTTTCTTAGACTCATACTTTGTACATTGTTGTTGTTGTTAAGTGCCATCGAGTCGGTTCCGACCCATAGCGACCCTATACAGGGTTTCCGAGGGTGTAAATCTTTACGGGAGTAGAAAGCCTCATCTTTCTCCCGCGGAGCGGCTGGTAGTTTCGAACCA
>NW_006426634.1:0-1142 GCF_000296735.1 Chrysochloris asiatica | reverse complement strand
GGGTTAATTTCTGGATTCTCAATTCTGTTCCATTGATCAATGTATCTTTCATTGTACCAGTACCAAGCTGTTTTGACTACTGTAGCCATGAAAATAAACTTTGAAGTTGGGGAGTGAGAGGTTTCCAACCTTCTTCTTCTTCTTAAGCAGTGCTTTGCTTATCCTTGGTCTCTTTCTTTTCAATATAAAGTTTGTAATTGTTTTCCCCATCTCTTTGAAGAATGTCATTGGAATCTGGATTGTGATTGCATTGTATGTGTAAATTGCTTAGGGTAGTATTGACATTTTCACAATGTTAAGTCTTCTTATCCAGGAGCATGGTACATTCTTCCATTTTTGTAGGTCTCTTCTGGTTTCTTGTAATAGTGGTTTGTATAGGTTCTTTGTTTCTCTGGTTACATTTATTCCTAGATAGTTCATCCTTTGGGTGGCTATTGTAAATGCTATTGCTTTCCTAGTGTCCTTTTCAGTGCTGTCATTTTTGTTATAGAGGAATACAACTGATTTTTGTATGTTGATCTTATATCCTGCCACTTTACTAAATCTTCCAACGACTTCTAGTAGCTTTTTTACTGATGCTTTGGAGTTTTATACATATAGGATCATACATATCATCTATGTACAGTGAGAGTTTTATTCCACTTTGCCAGTTTGGATGCCTTTAATTTCCCTGTCTTGCCATATTGCTCTTGCTAAGACTTCCAGCACAACATTGAATAAGAGTGTTGACAAAGTGCATCCTTGTCTGGTTCCTGTTCACAGAGGGAAGGCTTTCAGTTTCTCTGCATTGAGAGTAACGTAGGCTGTTGTTTTTGTAAATATACTCTTAATTATGTTGAGGAATTTCCCTTCAATTACTACTATGTTGAGTGATTTTTATCAGGAATGGATGTTGGATTTTGTCAAACGCCTTTTCTGCATCTATCAATACGATCATGTGGTTCTTTTCCTTTTTCGTATTTATATGGTGGAGTACTTTGATCATTTTTCTAATGTTGAAGCATCCTTGCATCCCTGATATGAATCCCACTTGATCATGATGTATTATCTTTTTGATGTGCTGCTGGATTCTGTTGGCTAGGATTTTCAGAATTTTTGCATCTATGTTCACAAGGGCTATAATTTTCTTTCTTAGTGATGTC
>NW_006426633.1:0-1184 GCF_000296735.1 Chrysochloris asiatica | reverse complement strand
GAAGACATGGTTTGCCAGGAATTTGGCAAGACCCGGGGACTCTTGGGCCCGGAGTCAGTGACATAGCCACAGAGCACTAGAGTGGAGAATGAAGTATCCAGCTGAGAGGGCATATGCACAAGAACACCCACACTTGCAGATAATACCCACTTGATCTGGCTTCAATGGCTGGATGATCAGAGCTGAACCAGAAGAAGAAAGAAGAGGAAAAAAAGACTAATCTGATACAATTTGATGAACTTGACCTACATCTATGGATGCACTAGCTCAAAAGAGGGAACAAATCTTTACAGCAAGGATCATTCCCACTGCCTCCATTCACAGAGTAGACAGGGATGGGCAACTTGGACATTGGCTACCTAAAATGGGGGGGAGTGAGGAAAACAAAGGAAATAAATGATAAATGACTGGTTTACAAACTTTCAAGAGGGAGCCTAGATCCAGAGGGTTTGGAGGAAGGAGGTAGAATCTCCACTGAGTAGTACCCAATCTGTCTGGATGGGACTGATGAAAGGAGATGGAGATAGCACTCATATGGTATAATGGTGAATAATTACTCTCAGGACTGACTGTGAGGGTTGGAAATGTAAAGTAGAAGTTTTGTAGTAAAAGGAGGGGAGTGGTTGACTTTGCAGGCCAGGAGTGGAGGCCCCTGGGACCATGAAGGGAGAAGAGCAGAGTGGGACTCTACCCTGAGAGGCAGTAATGCGAGATATGAAGGCAGAGAGGATGACATGGAGAGATGGAGTGGCTGGGAACTCTAGACCCAGAGAGGGAGAGGGGCTGTGTGCTGATTACAAGGGGGCAGACTTGCAGAATGTACCCTTTGGCTAGTTGATGATGCATGGAAGGAATTGTAACCATGGCAATGTAACGATATACAATAGGATGAGTATAGAGTTAATGTTCTTCCATGTAAACTATCACATAATTCAGAATAAAACAGTTAATAATAATAGTAAATTGATAATAATAATAGGAGACCATCTTTCACTAGGCCCTTTATTATTTGTTGCAGCCGCCCCACCCTCTGCCTTCTATGGGAATAAAATATTGTCTTCTATGGACCACTTCCCCTGTTTGGTTTTTTCCTTTTTTTTGTTCTACCCATAAGAGTGAAATTTCCAACCCCTATCCTATTTCCTTTTTTAAAACCATTCTCATAAGTTGATCTTTCCTTCTTT
>NW_006426632.1:0-1184 GCF_000296735.1 Chrysochloris asiatica | reverse complement strand
ACTGCATCAAATCTGTACTTGAGATCGTCTTTAAATTTAGTTGGTATATGCTCAAGGTTCCATCTTGGCTTTTGTGATTTTGTTTTAATTTTCTTTAGCTTCCGCCTTAATTTGCATATGAACAATTGATGGTCTGTTCCACAGTGTGCACTTGACCTTGTTTTGACTGACGTTATTGAGGTTTTCCATCAATGTAGTCAATTTGATTCCTATGTATTCAATCTAGTGAGACCATGTTTCTATTATTTAGAGAAGGGATTTGCAATGAATACTGTTGGTCGTTCAAATTTCTATCATGTGATCTAAAGCATCATTTCTATCATCAATGCTATATTATCTAACTACTGATGCTACCCCCTCACCCCGCCCCCCCCGCAAAGTTCAGATTCCAATCACCAGTAATTAGCAATGTGTTTTATGTGCATATTTGTTCAATTTCTGACTGAAGAAGTTGGTAGAATTCTTCAATGTTATCATTACTGACTTTAGTGGTTGGTTTGTAAATTTGAATAATAGTGGTATTAACTGTTCTTCCTTATATGCCAATGGGTATTATCCTATTACAGACAGCATTGCACTTCAAGATAGATCTTTAATGTTCTTTTTGACAATTAATCTGATGCCATTCTTCTTCAATTGCTTGGTCCTGGCATAGTGCAGAATATGATTGTCTGATTCAAAATGGCCAATACAAGTCTATTTCAGCTCACTAATGCCAAGTATGGAGTCCTGGTGTGGTAATGTGTCAGACTGCAAAGTCATTTGAACTGCAAGGTCAGTGGTTCAAGCTCACCAACTGCTCCTTGGAAACTCTATACAGGGTCAATATGGGTCAGAATCAACTCAACAGCACTTAACAACAACAACAACAATGCCTAATATTTTGTAATGTTTAGGGTTCTATGTCAACTTGATTAGGTCAGGATTTCCAGAGGTTTAGCAGTTGGAATATGTTTCTTCCCAATGTGATGAAATCTAATATAGGCATAGTTAACTTTATGATGCATGGCTATAAGCAGCCAATCAATTAGAGGGATACTTCTTTGGGGATGTGACCTGCTCCCAATATAATAGACACATAGGAAAGTCTCTGTCTCGCTCTCTTTTTCTTCTGCTGGGGACTCAGTGCACTGAAATTATAAGCCATGTCCTTAATAATTATATATATTACATAAACTATATAT
>NW_006426631.1:0-1184 GCF_000296735.1 Chrysochloris asiatica | reverse complement strand
ACCGTAGAAGAATAGATGCTTTTGAGTTATGGTGTTGGAGGAGAATATTGAAAGTGCCATGGGCTGCCAAAAGAACCAATAGATCCGTGTTGGAAGAAGTGTAGCCAGAGTGCTCCTTGGAGGCCAAGATGGACAAACTTCGTCTCTCATACTTAAGACATATTGTCAAGAGGGACTAGTCGCTGGAGAAGGATATCATGTTTGGTAAGGTGGAGGGTCAGAGAAAAAGAGGAAAACCCTCAACAAGATGGACTGGCCAAGTGGCAGCATTAAGGGACTCAAGCTTGGCAACAGTAGTAAGGTTGGCCCAGGATCAGACAGTATTTTGTTCCGTTGTGCATAAGGTCGTTATGAATTGGTACCGACTCGATGGCACGTAACAACAACAACAACAACAACAAAGTTTGTTTAACTTTAAAATACTTCTAGATCTCAATTGAGTTCTGGTCACTACAAATTCCTTTTAATTTCTGTTTATCAGGAAATGTCTTAATTTCACAGTCATATTTGAGGGATAGCTTTTCTGTGTATATGAATCTTGGTTTATTATTTTTTTTCTTCCAGAGTTTTATATATGCCATCCCATTGCCTTTTTGCCTGCATGGTTTCTGCTGAGAAATCAGAACTTAGTCTTCTGGGTTCTCCTTTGTAGGCAATTTTTCATTTTTCCCAAGTTGTTCTCAGGATTCTTTCCTTGTCTTTGATTTTGGAAAGTTTGATTATGACATGTCTTGGTGATTTTCTTTTAGTATCTAACTTGTTTGGGGTTTGTTCATCTTCTTGTATGCTCATCTTTTCATCTTTCGTGATGTTAGTGACATTTTCTTCCAAGAACTCATCCACAATTTTCTCTGTGCTCATCTCTTCCTGTTCTGGAATTTGTATCAATTATAAGGTGTTCTTCTTCATGTTATCCCACATAACTCTTAGACTTCCTACAGATTTTTACATTCTTTTTTCTGAATGTTCTTCTAGCATGTTAGTATTGAGAGATTTATCTTCAAGCTTACTAATTCAGGGTTCCACAGCTTCACATCTATTCCTTCACCTTTCAATGTATTGTGTCCATTTCTGAGATCTTAGTATTGATCTTCTGGATTTCTCATCGCAGGCTTTTTTGTATTATTTCAAACTTTGCATTTATTTTGTCTTTTTTGTTCTTGTAGTGTTTTCGTAGTGGTTAC
>NW_006426630.1:0-1184 GCF_000296735.1 Chrysochloris asiatica | reverse complement strand
CCACCGCATAACATGGATGAACCTTGAGGACATTATGCTGAGTGAAATTAGTCAGTCACAAAAAGAGAAATACTGCATAGGATCACTACTGTAAAAGACTAAGAAAAAGAAATTATACTAAAAGGGGGTAGGGGGAAGTCTTTGTTGGTTGTTGGGAAGTTGGTGATGGGGGGTAGAGTGGGAAAGGCCAAGCGCAGGGTGGTGATTTGACACAGGAGAGCTTGGGTGCTGGGGACGGGGCCAATATACCGGGACGGAGAGGGAAGTGGAGAAACAAGGCAGATGGGAGAACAATTGGGCATGTTCGAAAGGGCTAAATTGCACAGAGATAAAGGACGATATATGCACAGCCTTGGAACGGCAGAGCTCTGAGATACAGGGATTAAGTCATGGTTGGAATGGGGGCGGGTGGGAATCATGTTAAGATGCTTGACCGTTATTTTGTTTGTTTTAATCATGGTTTCCCTCGCATTATAATATAGAGTAGACAATGGAGAGGGAAAGAAAGGAATAGTCAGAAACATCACACTAGAAGGCTTGTAAGTCCGTCTTCTGCCTATGACTATTGGAATACCTAAAATGGGGCTACAGCGTACCCAGTGAACGAGGCTTCTTGCGGAGCCTTTGCAATACATAAAACTATAGGTAGAAACCTGAACCACATCCAGATCTCCAGAGATGAGAAATCTCCACTTGAAAGGATGAGCAGACCAGCCTGGAGCGGCTAGAAGAATAGTAGATACCTCTTGAAAGAAAGACCTGCTGGGAAAATGGAGGCAGATGGACTGTTAACTACAAGAACAGACAAATCACTTCCCTAGAAAACATCAAGGCAAGTGGTCAAGTCCTCTCAACGCAAACCCCCTTCCAAGACTAAGACTCAACGGAAATGCATGCTCTGATTGGTGACCACAAACATCACCGATGGGGCAAAGTGGGGTAAAAGCATCAATGAAGTGGAAAGCTAAGCCCTACAATGTTCAGTGGACTTCTGTGGTCCCAGGTGGGGACAGTGGTTGGTAAGTAGTGTGAAGAGGCCTAGGAACTCTTGGGCCCAGAGTCAGTGGCGTGGCCACGGAGGACTCGAGAGGAGAATGGAGCTACCAGCTGATGGGAAGAGAGGACATATACACAGGAGCACCCACACTTGCAGATGATACCCACGTGACCGGGACCGAATGACT
>NW_006426629.1:0-1069 GCF_000296735.1 Chrysochloris asiatica | reverse complement strand
TTCAACTTTGCTTTGAAAATAATAAATTATTTAAAAGAAAAAATTCTTATTGGATAACCCTTGCTACCCTTGAAGAATGAGCAGGGTAATTCGAAGTTCCTCAGCACAATTTCCTGGCATTTTTCTAAATAACACAAATTTCAGTTTTCTGAAAACTTTCAGTTTTCTGAAAACTTTCTCATAACTAGCTTCTATGATGGTCCTGTGTCCTTGGAGAAAATCTATCAAGATGATTCCTTCAGAATACCCAAAACCAGAAACCATAACCTTCTGAGCTGTCCTCTCTGCCTTGATTTTAACTGGCTAGCAGATCCCCGCTGTTTTAATTTTAACTTTTTTTTTTTAAAGTCACTATAACAAGACTAAGGGGAGTGCTGTTGAGGCGCTATGGATTAATGCGCCAGACTGCAAAGCCGTTTGAACTGCAAGGTCGGCAGTTCAAGCTCACCAGATGCTCCTCTACAGGGTCGCTATGGGTCGGAACCTACTCGACAGCACTTCAGAACAACAACAACAAGACTAAGACAAAAACATCACTGAGAGAACTTGTCTGTGCAATCCAGTCATCATAGAGACCTGTTTAAACACATTTTGTGTGGAATAAATCTGCATATGTACAAACCATAACCCTAGTAGCAATATTTTTTTTGCTTACCTTCATATGTGTATGTGTGTTTTTACATGTCTCCACTAGATTCTAAGTCCTTTGAGAGTAGGGGCTATGTCTTTATCTCAGATGACACAATCTAGCCCAGTGCTTGGCTCAAGACAGGCACTCAAAAATGTTTATTGCGGAGCCTTTGCAATACATAAAACTATAGGTAGAAACCAGAACCACATCCAGATCTCCAGAGATGAGAAATCTCCACTTGAAAGGACGTGCAGACCAGCCTGGAGCGGCTAGAAGAATAAAAGATACCTCTGGAAAGAAAGACCTGCAGGAGAAATGGAGACAGATGGACTGTTACTACAAGAACAAACAAATTGCTTCCCTAGGAAACATCAAGGCAAGTGGCCAGGTCCTCTCAACGCAAACCCCCTTCCAAGACTAAGAATCAATGGAAATGCA
>NW_006426628.1:0-1086 GCF_000296735.1 Chrysochloris asiatica | reverse complement strand
TCCTCTGCCTATTTTTTATTTGGTCTGTCTTTTTCTTGTAAAGGTGCTACAATTTTCTATAAATTTTAGAGATTTCTAGTTCCTTATTTGATATGTCATTGGAAAAAAAAATTCCCAGTCTGGGAGCACACTTTTGCTCTTTTGATGAAATCTTTCAATGCACATACATGTCTAATTTTTAGGAAGTCACATTCATCTATATTGTCTTCTGCTGTTTGTGTGTTTTCAGTTATGTTTAATACTGTATTTAAGCCATATATCAGAGCCCCTAAGTTCCAACACCATTTCTTGATAGAAAACACTCAACAACAATGGAGAAAAGGGAAATTCCACAATAACATTCAGAAAATTTTGAAAAAAATAACTTAATTTGTGTTTAATGAAGAAGAACTAAAATTAAGATTGGCAATAAAATAAGGATGCCTGCTCTTACCACTGTTATTTAGTACTGTTCTGGAAGTCCTAGCTAGGGCAATAAGGCAAGATAGAGAAATTAAAATATCCATAGAGGGTTGGAATAAATAAAACTGTTCCTCTTCATAGATGTCATTATCCTCTTACAGAAAATTCAAAAAAATCTGAAAGAAAACTTCAAAAGTCAATAGAGGAAGAACAAACAAGATGGCAGATTGGGTGGAGGTGTAGTAAAAAGCTCCGCCAACAACAAACAGAATACCCGACCAAGCAGGCTCAGGGGATGGTCCCAGAACTCTGAACCACATATAAAGTAATACTTAGAAGGTTGGAAGGCTCGCAGCTGGGGGAATTTGTGGCAGAAGCAAGAAACCTATTACTTTCTAGTCTGGGATGCTCAGCTGCTCCAGGAGCCACCATCTTGGGTGAGACCAAGCGGGGGAAAGATCGGAGCAGCCACAGATGCCTGGAAGAACCGCTGAGATAAAGGTGTGGACATTCTTTTCTTTTGGTACCTGTTCATTGGTCCCTTGCTGTCTGCGCACCTCCATTCTGGTGAATATAGAGGTGCCTGAGCGAGTGGGCTCCCTAGCCCCACCCTCAGAGGGTTCTACTATGCATGCACACAGATCTCCTCAAAATTTAAAGAGACAGTTTCCAATTAAAACCAAA
>NW_006426627.1:0-1184 GCF_000296735.1 Chrysochloris asiatica | reverse complement strand
GTGTCCATAGCTTGTCATGATCCACACAATCGAAAGCCTTTGCGTAGTCAATAAAGCATAGGTAAACATCTTTCTGATATTCTTTGCTTTCAGCCAAGATCCATTGGACATGAGCAATGATATCTCTGGTTCCACGGCCTGTTCTGAATCCGTCTTGAACCTCTGAAAGTTCTCTGTCAATGTATGATTGAAGCCGTTTCTTTATTACATGCAAAACTTTACTTGCTTCAGATATCAAACAGATTGTCTGATAATTTCCCCATTCCGTTGGGCCACCTGTCTTTGGAATGGGCACAATGATGGATCTCTTCCAATCAGTCAGCCAGATAGTTGTCTTCCAAATTTCTAGGCAGAGGTGAGTGAGTGCCTCCTGTGCCGCCTCACTTTCTTGAAAGATTTCAATTTTGATTTCATTAATTCCTGCTGCCTTGTTTTTTGCCAATTCCTTCAATGCACTTTGGACTTCCTCCCTGAATATCATTGGCTCTTGATCATATGGTACCTCTTGAAATGGTTGAACATTAACCATTTCTTTTTGGTACAATGACTCTGTGTATTCCTTCCATCTTTTCTTGATGCGTTCTGCATCACTCAATAATTTGCCCAGAGAATCTTTCAATAAGAAAGACAAGGCTTGAATTTTTTCTTCAGTTCCCCCAGCTTGAGAAATGCTGACCATGTTCTTTCTTTTTTGGTTTTCTGATTCCAAATCTCTGCATATTTTATTATAGTATTCAGCTTTATCTTCTCGAGCTGATCTTTGAAATTTTCTGTTCAGCTCTTGGACCTCCTCAATTCTTCCATTTGCTTTAGCATCTCTATGCTGGAGGGCAAGTTTCAGAGTCTCTTCTGACATCCATTTTGACCTTTTCCTTCTTTCTTATCTTCTTAATGACCCTTTGCTTTTTACCTATATGATGTTCTTGATGTCAAGCCACAACTCTTTTGGTCTTCGGTCTTTAGTGTTTAATGTATTAAATCTGTTCTTCAGATGATCTCCAAATTCAGGTGGGATATATTATTCAAGGCCATATTTTGGCTCTTGTGGACTTGTTTTCATTTTCTTCAGCTTCAGTTTGAATTTGTATATCAGTAATTGATGGTCTGTTCCACAGTCTGCCCCTGGCCTTGTTTTCACTGATGATATGGAATTTTTCCATCTTCTCTTTCCACAGATGTAGTCA
>NW_006426626.1:0-1184 GCF_000296735.1 Chrysochloris asiatica | reverse complement strand
AAAAAGGAAGAACATGCTCAGCATTTCTCAAGCTGGGGGAACTGAAGAAAAAATTCAAGCCTCGACTTTCATTATTGAAAGATTCTATGGGCCAAATTACTGAATGATGCAGAAAGCATCAAGATAAGATGGAAGAAATACACAGAGTCACTGTACCAAAAGGAAATGGTTACTGTTCAACTGTTTAAAGAGGTAGCATAAGATCAAGAGCCAATGATACTTAGAGAGGAAGTCCAAGGTGCGTTAAAGGAATTGGCGAAGAACAAGGCACCAGGAATTGCTGGAATACAAATTGAAATCTTTTAAGAAAGTGAGGCAGCACTGGAGGCACTCACTCATTTCTGCCAAGAAATTTGGAAGACCACTATCTGGTTGGAAGAGATCCATATTTGGGCCCAACGGAATGCAGAAATCATTGGACAATCTCTTTGCTATCCCATGTGAGTAAAGTTTTACTAACGGTAATAAAGAAATGGCTGCAAGCATACATTGACAGAGAACTTCCATAGGTTCAAGCCGGATTCAGAAGAGGCCGTGGAACGAGTGATATCATTGCTGATGCCCGATGGATCTTGGCTGAAAGCAGAGACTATCAGAAAGATGTTTACCTATGCTTTATTGACTACACAAAGGCATTCGATGGTGTGGATCATGACAAGCTATGGACAACATTAAGAAGTATGAGTATTCCAGAACATTTAATTGTACTCATGAGGAATCTGTACATGGACCAAGAGGCAGTTGATCAAACATGAATGGGTTAAAATTAAGAAAGGTGTCCGACAAGGTTGTATTCTTTCACCATACTTGTTCAACCTGTATATTGAGCAAATAATCTGAGAAGCTGGGTTCTGTCAAGAAAAATGTGTCAGCAGGATTGGAGGAAGACTCATTAATAACCTGTGATATGCAAATGATACAATCTTTTTTGCTAAAATTAAAGAGGACTTAAAATATTTACTGATGAAGATCAAAGAGCACAGTCTTCAGTATGGATTACATCTCAAAGTAAAGAAAACAAAAATCCTCACCGATAAACAACGTTCTTATCAACTGAGAAAACATTGACGTTGTCAAGGACTTCGTTCTTCTTGGATCAACTATCAACACTCAAGGAAGCAGCAGTCAAGAAATCAAACAATGTATTGCATTAGGCAAATCTGCTGCACAAGACCTTTTTAAAG
>NW_006426625.1:0-1184 GCF_000296735.1 Chrysochloris asiatica | reverse complement strand
ATATACCAAGCTAACTGCAACAATAAATAAGCAGGAGTGGTAATACTAATCTCTGATAAAGTAAACTTTAAGACAAACACCAGCATAAGATATAAAGAAGGACACTATCTCATGATCAAAGGGTCAGATGAACAAGATGACATAACTATAATAAATATCTATGCTCCCAATGAAAGAGCACCAAGGTGTATGAAGCAAATCTTACTAGAATTGAAGAAAGAAATAGATAAATCTACAATTATAGTGGGAGATTTTTATATGCCAATTTTGGAAAGGGACAGAACAACCAGAAAGAAACTCAACAAAGTTACAGAGGAACTAAACAGCACAATCAACCAACTTGAACTCATAGATGTGTACAGAGCATTCAACTCAACAACAATACAATATACATTCTTCTCCAGTGCACGTGGAACATTCTCCAGAATTGACCATGTGTTAGGTCACAAAGCAAGCCTCCATAAATTTACAGACATCAAATACTATGAAGCATCTTTTCAGACCACAATGCTATAAAATTAGAAATTAACAATAAGACCAGGGAAATAAAGTCAAATACATGGAAACTGAATAAAACCCTGCTGAAAAGAGACTGGGTAAAAGAAGAAATTAAATGTGAATTCACAAAGTTCCTAGAAACAAACAAGAATGAAAACACAACATGCCAAAATCTTTGGGACATGGCAAAAACGGTGCTGAGAGGACAATTTTTGTGATAAATGCACACATCCAAAAGGAGGAAAGAACCAAAATTAACACATTAACATATCATCTCCAACAATTAGAAACAGATCAACAGAGGGAACCTACAGTCACCAAAAGAAAAGATACAATAAAGATAGGAGCAGAAATAAATGAGATGGAAAACAGAAAAACTATAGAAATAATCAACAAGACAAGAAGGTGGTTCTTTGATAGGATTAATAAAATTGACAAACCTAACAAAAGAAAAGAGGGAGAAGACACAAATAACTCGCATTAGAAATCACATGGGTGATGTCACAAGGGAACCAAAGGAAATCAGAAGGATAATAACAGAATACTATGAAGAGTTGTACTCCAAAAAATGCGAAAACTTAGAAGAGATAGATACATTTTTAGAAAAAGAAGACCTACCTAAACTTACACAGAGTGAAGTAGAAAACCTGAGCAGACCCATAACAAAAGAAGAAATTGATCAGGTC
>NW_006426624.1:0-1163 GCF_000296735.1 Chrysochloris asiatica | reverse complement strand
CTGGAAGACAAATCTCTCAATACTAATATGCAAGAAGAACAATTAGAAAAAATGAAAACTTTTGACAAAAGCCTAAGACTTATGCGGGACACCATGAAGAGTAACAACGTATAGATAAATTGAATTTCAAAACAGGAAAAGACAATGAGAAGCACAGAGAAGATTGTAGAATACTTGTTGGAAGAAAGTTTCCCTAACATGAAAGATGGTAAGATAAACACACAGGAAACTGAAAGAATCCCAAATAGGATAGATACCCCCCAAATCACCAAGACATACCATAATCAAACTTTCCCAAGTCAAAGACTCCTGAGAGCACCTGGGGAACACCAAAACGTTACCTACAAAGGAGAACCAATAAGACTAAGCTCTGGTTTCTCAGCAGAAACCGTGAACACAAGAAGACATATACGAAGATGGCATATACAAAGCTCTGAAAAAAAAAAAAATGCCAACAAAGAATCATATAGCCAGCAAATTGTCCCCTCAAAATTAGAACGTTTCATGATTAAAAAAAAAAAAATACAAAGAATTTTTAATGACCAGACCAACTTTTTAAAAATGCTAAAAAGTGTTCTTAGGACTGAGAACCAACAACAATAGACAACAATCTGAAATTACCATACATGATAACACCACCCAAACTCAATGCAGATACAGAAGGATTTTAAGTAAATTAACCTACAAGATGAAAAATAGAGAACCAGAGATACAGACTTTCAAATGGTGAGGAAGTCAAGTAGATACAAAGATGCAACAGAATGTTTTAAATAGAGAAAAAAATAATAATTACAGGATAACCTTAAAGAAAATTAACACACCTGCTTTTTTTCAAAAATGGTGTATTAAAATCTCCCACTATTGTAGATTTGTCTATTTCTTTCTCAAAATCTGTTAGAGTTTGTTTTATATATTTTAAAGCTCTTTCATTAAGGTGGAGATATTTATTATAATTATGTCATCTTGTTCATTTGACCCTTTAATCATGAGATAATGTCCATCATTATCTATTATGTTGGGTTTTGCCTTAAAGTTTATTTTATCAGTGATTAGTATTGGCACTCCTGCTCATTTTAGATTTCAGTTAGCTTAGTATATATTTTTTCCCATCCTTTAACTTTTATTCTGTTTTTGTCTTTGTGTGGAAGGTGTGTCTCTTTCAA
>NW_006426623.1:0-1105 GCF_000296735.1 Chrysochloris asiatica | reverse complement strand
TCATATGCATGTGAAAGCTGGACAGTGAATAATGAAGACTGTAGAAGAATTGATGCTTTTGAGTTATGGTGTTGGAGGAGAATATTGAAAGTGCCATGGGCTGCCAAAAGAACCAATAGATCCGTTTTAGAAGTGTGGCTAGAGTGCTCCTTAGAGGCCAAGATGGCCAAACTTCGTCTCTCATACTTTGGACATATTGTCAGGAGGGAGCAGTTGCTGGGGAAGTGCTCATCAACTGAAGCATGGATAAATAAACTTTGCTACATACACACAATGGAATATATGTTACCTTAAAGAACAACAGTCTATTTTATCCTGTAATCTACCTGACCTTCTCACTATCTGGGTCTCTGTTCCTACGTGTTTACCTTCTTTTACACTGTAATTGTTTTGATCATAGACTGACCTCCCAGATTCTCTGATTTTGTTCTTATAGTTTTGTTTTGTTCTCTACTCTTCCTTCTGTCAATTTAATTCTGGGAGGTGCTGCCATGTATGTCAATCTCTGGTTGATGTCTGTTCTTGTTGGTTCTCAGGCCACAGAACTGCTTTTGTAGTGCAGGGTTGACTTTGGCAATATCCCTTAGGTGGAATCCTGAACCCCATCCAGAATCTTCTGAGATGGGAAATTTCTTCTTGAAAGGACAAGCAGACCAGCCTGGAGCAGCTAGAACAGAAGATACTTCTTGAAAGAAAGATCGACAAGAGAAATATAAAACAATAATGGTAGTACAAATGACTACTACAAGAACAAACAAGTTACTTGCCCAGGAAATATCAAGGCAAGTGGTCGGGTCCCCTCAGGGCAAACCCACTTCCAAGACTAAGACTCAATGGGAATACACGAGCAGACATGTGCTCTGAATGGTGAGACCACACTGGTCACCGAAAAGAGAAAGTGAGGGGAAAACAGCAACGAAGCTACGAGCTAAGTCCTACCACATTTAATAGACTCCTGTGAACCTGGGTGGAGACCTTGTTGGCCAGCAGTATGGCAAGATCTCGGGATTCCTGTACCCAGAGTCAGTGACATAGAGTGGAGAATGAAGCATCCAGCTGATAAGAAGAGAGGGCATATTCACAAGAACACCCACACTTGTAGATA
>NW_006426622.1:0-1080 GCF_000296735.1 Chrysochloris asiatica | reverse complement strand
ATTTGATTTCTATGTGTTCCATCTGGCAAGGTCCATGTGTATAGTCATCTGTTATGCTGTCTGAAGAAGGTATTTGAAATAAACAAATCATTTGTCTTGAAGAAATCTATCATTCATTCTCCAGCATCATTTATATCACCAAGTCCGAATTTTCCAACTATTGGACCCTCCTCTTTGCTCCCTACTATACTTATCGATAATTACACTGAATGTAAGCAGATTAAATGAACCTGTTATGAGATGGATAGTGGCAGAATGGATAAGAAAACAAGATCCTTCAGTTTGTTGTCTACAAGAGACACATCTCACACACAGAGACAAAAACAGATTGAAAGTCAAAGGATGGGAAAAATATACCAATAATTGCAATAAAAAACAAACAGGAGTGGCAGTAGTAATCTCTGATAAAATGAACTTTAAGGCAAAAACCAGCATAATAGATAAAGATGGACATTATCTCATGGTTAAAGGGACAATTGAACAAGATGGCATAACCATAATAAATATCTATGATCCCAATGAAAGAGCCCCAATTTATATAAAGCAAATGCTAATAGATTTGAAAAAAGAAATAGATGAATCTGCAATAATAGTGGGTGATTTTAATACACTGCATTCAAAAAAAAAAAGCAAGGACTGCTTAAGAAGAAGAGTAAGATTGGAGGCCTCTCACTTCCCGACTTCAAAATTTACTACACGGCTACAGTGGTCAAAACATCTTGGTACTGGTACAATGGAAGATACATAGATCAATGGAACAGAATTGAGAATCCAGAAATTAACCCATCTGCATAGAGCCAACTGATTTTTGACAAAACACCTAAATATAACCCATGGGGAGGTGATAGTCTCTTCAACAGATGGTGCTGGCAGAAGAGGAAAGCGATATGTAAAAGACTGAAACAAGACCATCACCTCACACCTTATACAAAAAACCAACTCAACATGGATTAAAGATGTAAATGTGAATCCCAGAATTATTAAGGCCATCAATGAAAAAATAGGGACAAATGTGAGAGCATTAATACAGGGAATACACAGACTACAAAACATTTTGAAAACAACACAAACAAAAGTAGA
>NW_006426621.1:0-1185 GCF_000296735.1 Chrysochloris asiatica | reverse complement strand
AAAAAAAAAACAATAATGATAATAATAGGAAAATCTGTGGCTTAATGTAGGTATGCCTTTAATGTCCTAACTCTCTTTTGTTCACTCTGCCCTCCTCTCCTGGTTGTTAGGCGCTGTAGCGTAACAACTCTGTATAGGGTTTCTGAGGAGCAGTTGGTGAGCTTGAACCACCAACCCTGCAGTTCAAAAGGCTCTGTAGTGGTGCCTCAGCCCTCAGAGCCACGCTGGGACTCCTGCTAAACCAGCTATAAAAGGGATACTTAGATAGGGTTTCCAAGGAGCAGCTGGTGAGCTTGAACCACCAATCTTGCAGTTCATAAGGCTCTGTAGTGTGCCATCTCAACCCTCAGAGCCATGCCAGGACTCCTGCTAGACCAGTGCAAAAAGGCAGACCCAGATAGGTGCACATCCGCGTCTCAGCCTGGGCTGAGTGCACGGTTTCCTGAGGATTGGCTGGTGGGCTTGAATCACCACCCTTGTAGTTCAATAACCTTTGCAGCAGAGTGGGTCCCACGGGGGTTCTGGGAGGATGGGCCGGGTGAGCGGGGTGCGGGCACGCTCCAAGGCAGAGGGAACAATCCTGTGGGGGAGCCTGGTGGGCCTGGTGGGCGGGGTTGGGTCACGAGCGATCAGTCAGGCAGTGTGGGGCTATCAGTTGGTCCCGGGGGCAGGGCGGTGTTCTCACTTGGTCCTGAAAGCAGTGTGGGGGTTGCGGTGAGGGCGGGGTTTCGGCAGCGTGCGGGGCTCTAGCTTGTTATGGCGTGTGGGCGGGGTCAGTGGGGTGTTTGTGCACTCCGAAATAGGCACGATCCGGTGGGTGCTCGCGGTCCCGTCTGGTTCCGGTCCAGGAAGGCGGGGGTGCGGGGATTGAGAGGGTAATGGGGCGGGTGAGAGGCCACTTAGCTGGGCAGACACAGTCCATGCCCAATGATGTCAGATAGTCGCCATTTTTTTCCCTTTTTTTTTTTCATTCCCTCCTCTTTGTTGACTGATTACTCTCTGCCCACTGCAAGCACCGAAATTGCATGACCCTCACTTTCTCTTCCCCTTGTCTCCAGTGGCTCCCCCTGTTCAATAATTACTGAACACGCTACTTTCGGCACGAGTTGGTTCCAGCCCCACACCCCCAGCTCAAAGGAGTTGGGGCTGTGCTACACGCAGCGGCAGGTACAAGTTTAAAAAGCT
>NW_006426620.1:0-1066 GCF_000296735.1 Chrysochloris asiatica | reverse complement strand
CAGAACAGCTGGTAGTTTCAAACTGCTGACCTTAAGATTCACAGCCCGATATGTAACCACTGCACTACAGAGTTTCTTTTGATCACTGTAGCTGGATAATAAAATTTAAAGTCAGAGAGTGAGAGGTTTCCAACCTTATTCTTCTTCTTAAGCAGTACTTTGCTTATCCTGGGTCTCTTTCCTTTCCATATAAACTTTGTAGTTGTGTTTTCCATCTCTTTGACAAATTCTGCTGGAATCTGGATTGAGATTGCCTTATATGTATAAATATTGCTTTGGGCAGTATTCACATTTTCACAATGTTAAGTCTTCTGATCCAGGATCATGGTACATTCTTTCATATTTGTAGATCTCTTTTGGTTTCTTGTAGTAGGTTTTTGTAGTTTTCTTTGTTTCTCTGGTTACATTTATTCCTAGATATTTCATCCTTTGGGTGGCTATTATAAATAGTATTGCATTCCTAATGTCATTTTCAGTGCGGTCATTATTAGTAGAGTAATCCAACTGATTTTTGTATGTTGATCTTATACCCTGCCACTTTCCTGAATCTTTCAATGAGGTCTAGTAGCTTTTTTAGAGTTTACGGTTTGCTATGTATAGGATCATATCATTTGCTAATAGAGTTTTACTTCCTTTTTTTCCAATTTGGATACCTTTAATTTCCATGTCTTGCCCTACAGCTCTTGCTAAGTCTTTCAGCACAATATTGAATAGGAGTAGTGACAAAGAACATCCTTGTCTTGTTTCTGTTCACAGTGGGAAGGCTTTCAGTTTCTCTCCATTGAGAGTAATTTAGGCTGTTGGTTTTGTGTATATGTTCTTAATTACGTTGAGGAATTTCCCTTCAATTTCTACTTTGTTGATGGTTTTTTCAGGAATGGATGTTGGATTTTGTCAAATGCTTTTTCTGCATCAATCGATATGATCATGTGTGTCTTTTCTTTTTCTTATTTATATGGTGGATTACGTTGATCATTTTTCTAATGTTGAACCATCCTTGCATCCTTAATATGAATCCCACTTGATCATGATGTATTATCTTTTTGATGTGCTGTTGGATTCTGTG
>NW_006426619.1:0-1184 GCF_000296735.1 Chrysochloris asiatica | reverse complement strand
CCCAGCTGCCTAACAGCGTCCAGGCTGGGCAAAGAAGGCACGACAGGGAAGAGGAGGAAAAAATGTGTAGAATCCCCCACACCTCCTTTTACATATGTCACTGAGTCACTTTTAATGCTGGTTCCCTATGCTGGTCTGGCTGTAGCCCTGCTCTCTGAATTCCACCTGGGTGGGGTGGCCACAGAGGTAGTCCTGTCTCAAGCATTTCCTAACTCACAGTATTTTCCTTTATATTGTGATTTTTTTAACTTGCACGTGTGAGAAACTGACATCCTGCAACTTATGCTAGATTCAAAGTTCTGGTGGTGTTCCATGAGTAGAGCTTCTCTGGGTTTTCAATGTCTCCCTCACAGAGCCTTTCCTACCTGGCTGTCTCAGCTGCCCACCAACACCGGAAACTCTCATCATTATATCTTTATTGCATGTTTGATCAGTTTTAGAGTGAAGAAGTTGGTAGAATTCTTCGATTTCATCATTACTCACTTTAGTGGTCTGGTCAGTGCATAAATTTGAATACTATTTGTATTAACTAGTCTTCCTTGTCTGAGTATTAATCTATCACAAATAGCATTGTAATTAAACATAGGTCTTGAACTTTTTTTTTTTTCTATGATATACGTTTTGCTATTTTCTTCAATTTGTCATTACTGACATAGTAAATCATGGGTTTTCAGATTTAAACTGATGAATACCAGTCCATTTCAGCTCACTGATGTATAGGATATCCATGTTTATGCATTCCATTTCAGTTTTGACAATTTCCTATTTTCTAGATTCATACTTCATACATTCCATGTTTCAATTATCAATGGATGTTTACAGCTGTGTCGCCTCATTTTGAGTTGTGCCTCATCAGAAAATGTAGATACTGAAAGCTTTACTTCATTTTTGTCATCGCGGTCAACTCTACTTTGAGGAGGCAGTTGTTATGCAATCATATTTTGAGTGCCTTTCAAACTTAGGTGCACATTTTACAGCACTATTTTGTTGTTGTTGTTGTTAAGTGCCGTTGAGTCAGTTCCGACCCATAGCGACCCTGTACAGGGTTTCCGAGGGTGTGAATCCTACGGGAGTAGAAATCCTCATCATTCTCCCGCGGAGCGGCTGGTAGTTTCGAACCGCTGACCTTAAGGTTTGCAGCCCGATTCGTAACCACTACGCTACCAGAGCTCCTTACAGCACTA
>NW_006426618.1:0-1146 GCF_000296735.1 Chrysochloris asiatica | reverse complement strand
CATCCCCTTTTTACCTTTAGGGGGCTCTTGCTCTCCGTACGTTACCCAAGAAGAGACAGCAATTGCAGTCATTTGGTCAGGCTACAATCACATTCCATAAAATTCCACCATCCAGGCAGGAGCCAATACCAGCTACTATACACCAACTCTGGTAGCATAGTGCTTACGAATCGGGCTGCAAACCTCAAGGTCAGCAGTTTGAAACTACCAGCCATTCCATGCTCCCATAAAGATTTACAGCCTCGGAAACCCTATACAGGGTCGCTATGAGTCAGAACCGACTCCATAGCAAAACAACAACAATAACAATATGCAAATTAGGAGTCCTAGTGTGGTGCTGTGGGCTAATATGTCAGACTGCAAAGTCATTTGAACTGTAAGGTCGGTTGTTCAAGCTCACTTAACAATAACAACATAACCCAGCTAGGCAGCCAACACCTGTTACAGTTACTCTGCATTGAGTAATAAGAAGAGTGAAAAGGGAAGCCCATCTCCTGATGACATCTACCTGGAGGCAGTCAGAAAACATAATAAAACATCAATATTGTTGTTGTTGTCAAGTGCCATCAAGTCGGTTCCAACCCATAGTGACCATATATAGGGTTTCCAAGAGCAGCTGGTGACCTTGAACCACCGACCTTGCAGTTCAGATGACTTTCCGTCTGGTGCATTAACCCACAGTGCCACACCAGGGCTCCATACATCAATATACATTCATCTAATCATTGAGGTCACAGCTAACTCTTGAAGATGCCCAAGAAACAGCTAAACATATTGGTACATGTCCAGAAACAAGATAGAGTGACTGGGACAAATGAGCAGGAGATAGATTAAGACATCACACTGGAAGAAGGGCAGGCTTTGGAACTACCTGAGCAGGAATTCAGGAAAATGAAGTTGAGATATATCCAAACACTTTACAGAGGGTTCGAGAAAAATAAGGAAGAAGTCAGGAGAACGCTATAGAAACAATCAAATAAGATAGATACAGCATTAGAAAAAATTCAAAACCTGCAAAAGAGGTCTAAATAAATAATAATAAAATATCAGAAATGGACAATACACTGAAAGGGCAAACAAGTATAACTGAAGAAATAGAAGCCAGAACTAGCAAGCTGGCACACAAATCTCTCAATACTGCTAAGA
>NW_006426617.1:0-1100 GCF_000296735.1 Chrysochloris asiatica | reverse complement strand
CCATAGCGACCCTGTACAGGGTTTCCGAGGGTGTAAATCCTTATGGGAGCAGAAAGCCTCATCTTTCTTCCGCGGAGCAGCTGGTAGTTTCGAACCGCTGACCTTAAGGTTCGCAGCCCGATTCGTAACCACTACGCTACCAGAGCTCCTTTATTTAGTAAGCATCTTAAATTCTCTTCACTTCTAGCAAACAAAGTGGTATCATTTGCATATCACAGGTTGTTAATGAGTCTTCCTCTAATCCTGTTGTCATGTACTTCTTCAAATAATTCAGCCGCTAGGATTATTTGTTCAGTTTACAGACTGAATAAATATGGTGAAAGACTGCAACCCTGAAGCACACCTCTCCTAATTTTAAACCATTCAGTATCCCTTTGTTACGGTCTAATGACTACTTCTTCATCTATGTACAGGATGCTCATGAGCACAATGAAATGTTCTGGAATATCCATCCTTCTAAATATTATCCATAGCTGTCATGATCCACAGAGTCAATAGCCTTTATATAATCAATAAAGCACAGGTAAATATCTTTATGATAATCTCTGCTTAAAGCCAAGATCCAGCTGATGTCAGCAATGATATCCCTCATTCCATGTCCTCTTCTGAATTCTGCTTCTTGAGTTTCTGAAAGTTCACTATCAATGTACTGTTGCAGCTGTTTTTGAATTGACTTCAGAGAAAAATTACTTGCATGTGACATTAATGATATTGTTTGATGATTTATGCATTCCATTGGGGCACGTCTCTTTGGAATGAGTACAGAGATGGATCTCTTCCAATTGGTTGACCAGGAAGCTATCTTCCAAATTTCTTGGTGCAGGTAAGTGAGTGCCTCCAATGCTGTATCAGTTTGTTGAAAGATTTCAGTTTGGATTCTGTCAACTCCAAAAGCCTTGAGGTTATTTTTGCCAATACCTTCAGTGCAGCTTGGATGTCTTCCCTTTCAGTACCATTGGTTCTTGATTATGTGCTACCTCTCTCTCTCTTTTTTTTTAATGTTTTATTTATTTTTTTTAATGTTTTATTTAATGTTTTTAAAATTTTTTTTTAATGTGATAATTTACATGGGAGAACATTAGCTTTACATTCACCTTATT
>NW_006426616.1:0-1165 GCF_000296735.1 Chrysochloris asiatica | reverse complement strand
AAAAAAAAAAAAAAAAAAACAATGGAAAAAAGCAAGATATTAGAAACTACAATCTAACTGTCAAAATTAAAATTTACACAAAAGGTTAGTAGAAAAAGTTGAAGAAATCCCCCAAAAGTGAAAAACGGGAGAAACGATAAAACAAAAACAATATAGACCAATGTTTCTTGACCCTATGAGAAGCCTTTTTAGATCTTTTCTATGTTGTTGTTAACTGCAGTTGAGCTGGTTCCAACCCATAGGGACCCTGTATAGAGTTTCTGAGGAGCGGCTATTGAGCTTGAACTGCCAACCTTGCAGTTCAAACCAATTTTGCAGTCCAGCATATTAACCCATAATGCCACCCACACCATGTTTTATCCTATTTGAAAGATAAAGTAGTTACTTAATGCTACATCATTTTTTTAAAAGTCTAAATTTAAAGCACCGGTTACGCACACCTTTTTTTTCCCCTTTAGTGGGTACTCACAGTATAAGTTTAGCAACAACAACAAAAAAACTAAGCATACTACAAACAACAGAAAACTGACAAGCTATTATTTACCTAATATAGAGGCTCTGCCACTTCCTGGTGATTCTATTTCTTGTATTGCACTAAGTTCATGTTGGTTTAAGTCTACTCCACATTTAACTTTCGCTAGCGGTGGTTTTGAGGATCTCCTGCCCTGTTCTTTGTCCAGATGTTCACCTATCATATCAAGGACAATATTAGGCACTATAACAATCTATACACACACTACAAACTTTTCTTAAATCAGTAAGATGCAAGGATGAATCAAAGAAAAATTAGCAGAAGAATTACTATAAAATGTGACAAATCCTACCACTTTGCTTGGTAGTAGTATTTTTTGAGAGCTGTTGATTGTCTTCAGAGTTGTTCCTATCTGCATGATCAATGTCTTCTTGATCACCCCTTTCCAGGTCTTGGAAATGAGGAAACCACTCTCTAAGCTGCTCTATCTTCTGGGTTTTTAAATCATTTTCAAATGTAGGCTTGCTGATCTGAAAAAGTGAGTGTGGGTGAGGGCATGACACAGGAAGAGGGATCATTTGAAGAATTCATTACATTTACATCACCCTTTCTTAAATTAACATCTCAACTAGATAGTTCCATCAAATCAAATCACACCACTGCAACTTAATTTGTAGATTTAAGAAAGAAAAA
>NW_006426615.1:0-1151 GCF_000296735.1 Chrysochloris asiatica | reverse complement strand
GTCTTCCTTATTCATTGTCCAACTTTCACATGCAAATGAGGTTATTGAAAATACCATGGTTTGGGTCTGGTGCTCCTAGTGCTCAAACTGACATCTTTGCCCTTGAACACTTTAGAGAGGTCTTGTGTGGCAGATTTGCCTAAGGCAATACGTCATTTGATTTCTTGGCTGCTGCTTGCCTGAGTGTTGATTGTGGATCCAAGAAAAATGGATCCGACCATTACACAACATGAGTTCCTTAGTAACTAATTAAACAGACAACAAACATACCTTAGATAATTTTTTTTTTAAGCCTTAAAAAAGTTGATCCTTTCGAAGCACTGATAAAATTGATAAACCTCTAGCAAGATTGAGCAAGAAGAGAGACAGAGAAAAACCAGAGAGAAGGGAAGAGAGGGAGCAGTGGTAGGGGGAAAACATAAAGTAGTATTTGGAATGAATAATATTATAAACACTTCAAAAACAAGAGCTTATTTGGGAGTAAGTGGAAAAGGTGGATTTCTAAAAAAGATTAATTACCAAAACTAAATCAAAATGAAATAGAAAAATGGAATAGTCATAAAAATCATTGAAAATAAACGGCTCAAAACTTTGCACTCCCGGCCTGAATGACTTTACCAGAAAGTTCTACCAAACATTCAAGGAGAAAGTAATTCCAACCTTACACAACTTTTTTAGAGCATAAGAAAAAAAAAAAAATTACTTCCCAATCATTTTATGAGGTTTAACATAACATTATTCATTATCCAAGTTTCACATGCATAGGAGGCTATTAAAAACACAAGATACCTCTTTCTTTAACAGAGATCCTAGTAGTACAATAAACATTACTAGAAAAAAACAAGAAATAAAAGATTTGGAAAAGAAGAAAATTTTTCCACTATCTGCATCTAATGTGATTGTCAAGTTGTCTACCGAAGAACATCTTAAAAAGCTATTGGAATTAATAAGGGAGTTCTCATGGTTGCTGGATATAAATTCAATAAAAATTGCAATATAAATTTTAATCACATTTCTATACAAATACCTTTTTTAACAAAAAAGACGACTAGACATACGAACCTCATCAAATGGAATACACAGGGATCAAATTGACCACATTCACTGTCAACACTCACAGAAGCAGCAGTCAAGAAATCAGACAATGTATT
>NW_006426614.1:0-1135 GCF_000296735.1 Chrysochloris asiatica | reverse complement strand
TGAGACTTGGTGAGATTGGTAAAGGTTTAGAGTAATTATGGTGGTACTGGTGGTGGTGGTAGTGGTGGTTGTGGCGATGGTGTGCTGTGGAGTTGGTTCTGCATAGGGTTTCTGAGGCTGTAAATCTTTATGAGAGCAGAAAGCCTCATCTTTCTCCCACGGAGCAGCTGATAGTTTCAAACTGCTGACCTTTAGGTTAGCAGCCTGAATCGTAACCACTACAGTGGGAATAAAGGAGCCCTGGTTTTTACAGTGGTTTAAGCACTGGGCTATAACCAGAAGCTTGGCAGTTAGAACCTACCAGCAACTCCGAGGGAGAAAGATGAGGCAGTGTGCTTCCATAAAGACCCCGGAAACCCTATGAAGCAGCTCTACTCTGTCCAAGGGCCGCTATGAGTTGCAATCAACTCAATGGCAGTGGGCTTTGTGTTATAGGAAAGGAAAATGACTATGGTGAATGTTACAGAGTCCATCTGAGATCCAGAACCAACCATTTGTTGGCTACGAGTTTTATCTCCAACTCTGCTGAGCAACAAGGGAAATGTTGCATTGATCCAGGGTTAGCATTTTGTAAGGTGCTGGGGGATTGCGGAGTCCTGGTGTGGTGCTGAGGGATAAAGCTCTGGATTGCAAGGTCAGTTTGAACCACAAGGTCAACAGTTCAAACTCACCAGCCACTCCTTGGAAACCCTATACAGTGTTGCTTTGAATTGTAACTGACTCTAGGGCACTTAACAACAAGAAGGGAGTGCAGGTAAAAGTGATTAATGTAACCTCCCACAGGGTTGAGGCTGAGGAGGAAAGGAAGGAAAGCCAGGAGTAGTGGTTGGGATTGGGAATGATCAAGGAACTGGAGGTCACCATTAGACTAATGAGCAAGTGTTGTGGAAATGAAGTGGGAAATCTGCGCTTAATATTCCAGGGATAAAGCAGTTCTCAGTGATAACAAGTTCTAGAGTGTGGCCACTGAATTGTGAGATTTAGGGAACTGTAAGGTTAATAACCACCTCTCATCTGTCAGTTTGTCGTACTGTGGTGGCTTGTGAGTTGCTGTGATTCTGGAAGCTATGTCACCGGTATTTTAAATACCAGCAGGGTAACCCAGGGTGGACAGGTTTCAGATGAGCTTCCAGAT
>NW_006426613.1:0-1185 GCF_000296735.1 Chrysochloris asiatica | reverse complement strand
CTCAAAAGCATCAATTCTTCTATGGTCTTCCTTATTCACTGTCCAGCTTTCGCATGCATATGAGGTTATTGAAAATACCATGGCTTGGGTCAGGGGTACCTTAGGCCTCAAGCTGACATCTTTGCTCTTCAACACTTTCAGAAAAAGGTCTTGTGCAGTAGATTAGTCTAATGCAATACGTCTTTTGATTTCTTGCCTGCTGCTTCCATGATTATTGATAGTTGATCCAAGAAGAATGAAGTCCTTGACAACTTCAATCTTCTCTCCATTGATAAGAATGTTGTTTACTGGTCCAGTAATGAGGATTTTTTGTTTTCTTTACGTTGAGATGCAATCCATACCAAAGGCTGTGTTCTTTGATCTTCATCAGTAAATATTTTAAGTCCTCTTCACTTTCAACAAGCAAAGTTGTATCATCTGCATATTGCAGGTTGTTAAAGAGTCTTCCTCTAAACCTGATGCTACATTTTTCTTCATATAACCCAGCTTCTTAGATTATTTGCTCACCATACAGTTTGAATAAGTATAGTGAAAGAATACAACCCTGTCGCACACCTCTCTTAATTTTAAACCATTCGATGTTCCATGATCTGTTTGGAACAACTGCCTCTTGGTCCATGTACAGATTCCTCATGAGCACAATTAAGTATTCCGAAATACTCATACTACACAATATTGTCCATAGCTTGTCATGATTCACACAATCAAAGCCTTTGCGTAATCATTAGACCAGCAATAGTTTAACAGAAACTCTCATAACCAGCCACCCTGCCCCTAGCTGCCCTATGGTCCTAACGAACACTGAAACCGGCTCCATCAAAGGCCTCCATTAATAACTTCTGGATTGAGAGTTCTTGAATATAGACTTAGAGGAACTGCATCAAAGGCCAGGAATGCTGCTGCCACATTCCACCAGCATCGACCTTACGAGCTTCTTGGCTGGCAGGAGACCCCAGAGTTGTTTCCTTTCCAGTCAAACAGTCAAACTTTCACACAATTTTGTTATTTTGTTGTTTTCTTTTTTTAGGGGTTTTCCCTTTCTTTCTTTTAATTGTTTTTGTTTCTTTATTCTTTCTTCTCCTTCTTCTCTTTCCATTCCCTTGAATCCTATTATCCTTTTGTTTTTCTTTATTTTTCTTCTGTTTCTCATTTCCACTCTTCTTTTGTTGTTGTTGTTGTTTCTTT
>NW_006426612.1:0-1185 GCF_000296735.1 Chrysochloris asiatica | reverse complement strand
GATGGCCATCGTGGTACTCATCTGGCACAGGATAAACGTAGGAACTTGCTTGTGTTCAGACACAGACGTAGATGTATCCAGTTGATACTGGATGTATCTTGACTTTTTCCCTGTTGGATAGAAGTCTTCGTTTAGATAATAAGATTTCAGTACGGGCACCCTCATTTTCAAACTTGCTAAAGGAGCTGTGTCTTCTTCAGTTTTGCAACTGACACCTGACACAGTAGGCATGATGACTGGCATGTACACTCCGAGTTTTAGACTATTTAGTAAAGGGATAAGACAGATCTTGCTGTGGATACTGATGGAGTAAAGATAGGAAACTAACTGGTGGCAACATTTGGATTTATGATAAAGTGAACTGTTGTTAAGTGCTGTTCAGTCGGTTCTGACTCATTACGACCCTGCATAGGGCTTGTGAAGATGATGCGGCTGGTCAGCTTGAACTGTCGACCTTGTGGTTCAAACTGACCTTGCACTCCAGCGCCATGCCAGGGTACTGATAAAGTGAACAGAGGTAGACTTGTATGAAGACCATTCCCATAAGCCTACGAGTGGTCCTGTAGGTTCTGGACTGTTGTAACACTTACCCAGTCTCTGCTGGAGTAATTTACTGGTTTGTCTCTCCCACCACCCTAGAGGGTAGATACTCTAATTTGTGCATTATTATACTTCTAGTTGCCAGCACGCATTAGCCAGTGACTAGGTTATTGAACAAAATAATTTGAGGGACAGATAAAAACTATATATAGATAGGTATTTGAAAAGAGTCCCCTTGGAGTTTGAAGTTAGCAGACTGAACTTGAAAATCAGACGTCTCATAAATGCTGGAGCCAGAATTTGAACCCGGATTTGCATAACTTCAAAACTCTATACTGCACTGTCTTTTCAAAAATACAAACAGTGTACTTTCATATGGTGATACCGGATAGATTTCAAATATACAGCATTGTACCAATATCATTAGATGTAACAACAACAACAACAACCAATATCATTACGTTTTCTGTGCATAGTGAAACTTAGTCAACTATATTGGTTTGGATGCTCTGTAATTGATTTCAAGTCTTATTTTCTATTTTAGGGAACTGTAAACCTGATACAAAAACAAATAGAATACCATCAGAAAAGAAAAGAGAAGTTGAAGGAGTATATAAAGACATGCACGTACGTACAGAGAGAAAA
>NW_006426611.1:0-1064 GCF_000296735.1 Chrysochloris asiatica | reverse complement strand
AGTGCGCCAGAGCCTTAGACCCGCTTCTTTGAGAAATCACTTTGTGAGGAATTACAGGCTCCTTAAAATTGCGCTGCTGCAGCTCCAGCTCCTTTGGGCTTGAGGGGGCGGGGCGGGAACCAGCTCGTGCAGAGCCTCCAGTAGCAGGGAGACTCAAACAGGGAGAGCCACTGGTGACACCTAACCCAAGGTGGGATTTCTGAGCATACAGTGGACAGAGGGAAGTTAGTTTAAAAGGGGAAAAAAAAAAAAACCAAAAAAAAGTCTGCAGGAAAAGAGAAGCGGCAACTGTCTGACGTCATCAGGCGCGGACTGTGCCTGCCTGAGCCACTTCTGCCCTGCCCAGTTGACCCATGTCCGCCGGCCAGCAGACCCCCCACCCCAGCACAGTCCAACCATGTTCCCGGGGCCCGCCGGGCGCGCGCACACACAGGCAAGCAGCTCCCCTCCTGCCCGAGCCTTGTACCGCGGGCCTGCCAGACACGCGAAAGCGAGCGACCCGCCTCCCGCTGAACCGAGCAGCGTCCCTCAGCCCTGCCAGGCGTGAGCCGGCAAACAGCTCACCTCACGCTCAACTGAACCGCGGGGCACGGGGGCAGGCAGCCCCCATCCTGCCACGAGCACCTACTGGGGAGCCCCATTTGGGTCTCCCCTTTATTTTTATTATTATTTTTTATCTTAGAAGGTTCAGCAGGAGCCCCGACGTGGCCCTGAGGGCTGGGGTGCCACTACAAGGTCACCTGAATTACAGGGTCAGTGGTCCACGCCCACCAACCGCTCCTCAGAAACCCTATAAAAGAGCATTAGGGAGAGACGTCCGGTGCTTCCCTGACCCAGCAACACAGGCCAGCCCACTGCCCAACCTACAAGGCTCAATCCCTGCCAGCAAGGCACAAGCCGGCACAAGCCAGCACAAGGGGACACGCCTTGAGGTGAATTTTACAAACAGCAACAAGGCAATCCTGCTGTGCCCCTGCAGGTTAAGGGACTAAACTGCAGAACCTTTTGAACTGCAAGGTTGGAAGTTCGGGCCCACCAGCTGCTCCTTAGAAACCCTATAAAGG
>NW_006426610.1:0-1138 GCF_000296735.1 Chrysochloris asiatica | reverse complement strand
GGGAAGAGCTGCCTCCTCAAAGTAGAGTTGACCATGAGGACATGAATGGAGTAAAGCCCGTGGGAGAAAAGCCCGCAGGACCTTCATTTGCTGATGGGGCACAACTCAAAATAAAGAGAAACAGCTGTGAACATCCATTAATAATCGGCACATAGACTGTACAAAGTATTATTAATCTAGGAAAATTGGAAATTATAAAAAATGTAATGGGATGCATAAACATTGATATCTTAGACATTAGTGTGCTGAAATGGACTGGTATTGGCCATTTTGAATCTGACTACCACATGGTTTACAATGCAGGGAATGACAAATTGAAGAGAAATGGTGTTGTATTCATCATCAAAAAGAACATATTCAGATCAGTCATGAAATACAATGCTGTCTGAGATAGTATAATATCCATGCACCTACAGGGAAGACCAGTTAATACTACTATTATTCAAACTTACGCACCAACCACTAAAGTCAGTGAGGATGAAATAGAAGAATTCTACCAACTTCTTCAATCTGAAATTGATCAAACATGCCATCAAGATGTATTGATCATTAGTGGTGATTAGAATGCAAAACTTGGGAGCAGAGAGGAAAGATCGGTAGTTGTAAAATATGGCCTTGGTTATAGAAATTATGCTGGAGATCGCATGATAGAATTCTACAAAATCAATGATTCAAATACATTCCTTAGACAGAATAAGAGATTACTATACACATGGACCTCACCAGATGGAATACATAGAAATCAAATTGACTACATCTGCGGAAAGAGATGATGGAAAAGCTCTATACCATCAGTGAAAACAAGGCCAGGGGTAAAATGTGGAACAGACCATCAATTGTTCATATGCAAATTCAGACTAACGCTGAAGAAATTCAAAACAATTCCACGAGACCCAAAATATGACCTTGGATATATCCCACCTGAATTTAGAGATCATCTGAAGAACAGACTTGATACATTAAACACTAAAGACTGAAGAACAGAAGAGTTGTGGTATGACATCAAGAACATTATACAGGAAGAAGGCAAAATTTAATTAAGAAGATAAGAAAGAAGGAAAATGTCAAAATGGATGTCAGAAGAGACACTAAAACTTGCTCTCCAGCATAGAGATGCTAAAGCAAATGGGAAAAATGA
>NW_006426609.1:0-1175 GCF_000296735.1 Chrysochloris asiatica | reverse complement strand
GTAATTGTTTTTTCCATCTCTTTGAAGAATGTTGTTGGAATCTGGATTGGGATTGCATTATATGTGTAGATTGCTTTGGGTAGTATTGACATTTTCACAGTGTTAAGTTTTCCCATCTGGGAGCATGGTATATTCTTCCATTTTTGTAAGTCTTTTGGTTTCTTGTAGTAGTGTTTAGTAGTTTTCTTTGTATAGGTCCTTTGTTTCTCTGGTTACATTTATTCCTAGATCTTTCATCCTTTGGGCGGCTATTGTAGATGGTATTGCTTTCCTAATGTCCTTTTAAGCGCTGTCATTATTAGTATAGATGAATCCAACTTATTTTTTGTCTGTTGATCTTGTACCCTGCCATTTTGCTGAACCTTCCAATGAGGTCTAGTAGCTTTTTGTTGAGTGTTTGGGATTTTCTATGTATAGGATTATATCATATGCAAATAAAGAGACTTTTACTTCCTCTTTGCCAATTTGGATGCATTTAATTTCCTTATTTTGCCTTACGGCTTTGCCTAAGACTTCCAGCACAGTATTAAATAGTAGTGGTGACAAAGGGCATCCTTGTCTGGTTCCCTTTCGCAAAGGGAAGGCTTTTAGTTTCTCTCCATTGAGAGTGATGTTGGCTGTTGGTTTTGTACATACGCTTTTTTCCCCCCTAATTTTTTATTGTGAATTGAGTGAAAGTTTACAGGGCAGATCATCAGTTTTACAAATTCAACAAATCATACAGCTTGTTTCATTACAATTAATATAATACCCTCCATGTACCGTCACATAACAGTATTTCTCTCTATTCATTTTAGTTTTTTTTTTTTTTTAAACACTCATGCATATATAATAATTTATACCATCGAAGGGCACATTCTGCAAGTCTGCCACCTGGCCATCAGCTTTCAGTCCCTCTCTTTCCAAGAATCTACAGTCATCAGCTGCACCCTCTCACCATGTCCCAATCTCTGCCTCCATTTCTGGTATCGCTGCTTCTCTGGATAAGTTCCCACATTCTGCCTGTGCTCTTTTCCCTTGATGGTCCTAGGGTCCCTTGTTTCTGGACTGTAAGATTACCTGCTTCTCTGTTTTTCTTACAAAACTTCTACCTTTACAATTGTGACCAGTCACAATTAGTCATGATAACAGTTACTCACTGTTGAATCATAAGAATCTTATCCCCATCTCTTTTT
>NW_006426608.1:0-1185 GCF_000296735.1 Chrysochloris asiatica | reverse complement strand
CCAAGATTTAAATCTTCACAGTAGCAGAAAGTCTCATCTTTCTCTCTCATAACTGTTATTGCTGGATTGTGTATATAATTTTACTACCTTTATTGTCTTTAACTCTTGTACTTCTTCTTACGCCTTCTCCCCCGTCACCATTCTTCTGCCAACCGTATATTGCCTTCCTCTTCACCCAAGTTAACGTGAGTCCTGGTACGGTTCTATAAGAAGCACTCGACTCTAGGTCGGTTTGAATACAAGGTTTATGATTCAAACTCACCAGCCACTCTTTGGAAACCCTATACAGGATAGCTATGAGTTGTAACTGATTCGACAGCACTTAACAACAGCCCTCTGGTCAGTGAATTAGTCTCCCTTTCCTCCCACTCCTGATAACCATCAAAAAATATTTCCTTCTTTTTAAAAATTTTTCATTTAAAAAAAAACAAGCGTTATTCTTTTAAATTGTGAATACTTAGAATAAATAGTAAATATTTTGTGTTTCAAATCCAATGTGACATAAACAGCAGAGATTCCATCCACTTTCTTCTCTGCCCCAAAGGTGACAACTTGAATTAACTTCTTGGGCACCATTTGACATTTCTTTGGGTGAGTAACTGTAGGTTTCTGACTTCTTCTTGCATCTTCAGCTGGAAGACCTGTTGTAAGATGTGCTGTTTGAGGTTCTCCTGAACAATTCCCATCTACTCCAGCTTTTTGTCAGTGAGTCTCAGCAGGGCTTGCTCAGTTATGTCATCTTGTTTGAAGGACTGACTGTAGATTTGATGCTGATTAGGACAATGCTTCTTCAACCACTTGCAGACATCCTGCTGGGTCCACAGAACCACTGGCTTTGACAGCTTCACTGTAAAAGACTTGGGAATTGCAGCTTCTGCCTGCAGCCATTCGGGAATTCCTTTTTGGTTCAGCACCTTCTGGATATTTCTGTTCTTAATGGACTGAGATTCAACACCTTCACCTTCAATTTGTAGTTTAATGCCTTCAGCACAGGTAGGATGATCGCTGTCCCGTGGACTCAACCGGCAGTGCAGAGCTTCCACAGCCATTCTTTCAGAGCTTGCCTAACGCATGTGTAATTTTCTTGGCCTAGGTACTCCTCCATCCCTGTGCTCCCCACTTCCTCTAGCTCTTGCCTCAAAAAATGTTTCTCTCAGCATGAAACTTTTCTTGACATTTTACAAC
>NW_006426607.1:0-1185 GCF_000296735.1 Chrysochloris asiatica | reverse complement strand
TCTCATCGGTTCTGCCAGGCGTCTGTGGCCGCTCTGATCCTTTCCCCACGTGGTCTCACCCAAGATGGCAGCTCCTGGAGCAGCCGAGCGTCCCGGACTAGAAAGCAATAGATTTCTTGTTTCTGCCACAAATTCCCCCAGCTGTGAGCCTTCCAACCTTCTAAGTATTCCTTTATATGTGGTTCAGAGTTCTGGAACCATCCCTTGAACCTGCTTGGTCAGGTATTCTGTGTTGTTGTTGGTGGAGCTCTCTGCTATACGTCTACCCGATCTGCCATCTTGTTTATTCTCCCCCATTAGCTTTACTTTTATCCTATCGTATATCCGTTTCATTGCCATGGTTACAACCCCTCCATGCATCATCAATCAACTAAAGGGTATACCCTGCAAGCCTTCCTTCTGGTCATCAGCACACAGCCCCTCTCCCTCTCAGGGACTCCTCTCCAGGACTGCAAAGTCAGCCACTTCCCTCGTTTTGCAGGCTTACAAGTTTTCAAGAGGGAGTTTAGTTTCAGAGTGTCAGGGGGAAGGTAGAATCCCCACTGAATATTTTTCATCTTGTATAGACAGGTCTGGTGAAAGGAGATGGGGATAAGATTCTTATGATTCAATAGTGAGTAATTATTATCATGACTAATTGCAAGCCACAACTGTAAAGGTAGAAGTTTTGTAGCAAAAAGAGGGGAGTAGTTAATCTTACATTCCAGGAACAGAGGACCTAGGACTATCAAGTGAGTAGAGCATGAGTGAAATGTGGAACCCTATCCAGAGAAGCAGTGACACCAAAGATGGAGACAGAGATGAGGGCATGGAGAAAGAGAGCAGCTGAGGACTCTAGACTCATGGGAAGAGAAAGGCTGTGTGCTGGCAGCCAGGTGCTGGTGGTCAGGAGGCAGGCTTGCAGAATGTGTCCTTTGGTTTTTTAAATGATTATATGTTCCTGAGTGTTTTTGTGTACATCTCCCCCACCAAAAAAAAAAACAAAAAAACAAAGGGAATAGAAGCAAATACTGTTGAATGATGATGCACAGAGGAGATTGTAATCATTGCAATGAAACGATTAATGTAAAACTGATGTTCCCCCATGTAAATTATCACTCAATTCACAATAAAAGCTTTAAAAAATCCTAATAGATTTAAAGAAAGAAAGAAATAACTCTACAATAGTTGTAGTATGAATATCAA
>NW_006426606.1:0-1186 GCF_000296735.1 Chrysochloris asiatica | reverse complement strand
CAGCCCGATTCGTAACCACTATGCTACCAGAGGAAGGAAGGGCCAAAACCACTTTTGATTGGTTGCAGGGGAGTTGCATTATTTTTCCATCACCACTGTCTGTCCTGTCATGTCTCCTTCAGTTTCTTCACTCACATTCAGAGAGAAAAAATTAAAAAGATCACAGATATATTTGAATCACCAAACTTCTAAAATACGTTTACTAGTATTTTTTAGTGTCTGGTCCAATAAACTCTACCACCTAGTTCTTGGGTTGAAGCGACTGTCATTTAACTCCTTTGGGCCTCAGTTTCTCTATCTATAACATAAGAGGATGAGAATCTGTAATTCCTTCCAAAATTTAATAATTGTTTTCTATTTTTTTGTGTCCTTAGACTGTGCCAGGGAATATGTGTATTTATACCCATTCCATTTAGGGGATAAATAGAGAAGCAAGATGTCAGAAAAATCCTCAAATTAAGTTTGGCTAACAGGAGCTCTGGTAGCGTAGTGGTTACGAATCGGGCCGCGAGCCACAAGGTCAGCAGTTCGAAACTACCTGCTGCTCCGCGGGAGAAAGATGAGGCGGTCTGCTCCCGTAAAGATTTACAGCCTCGGAAACCCTGTGTAGGGTCGCTATGCGTCGGAACCGACTCCACGGCACATAACAACAACAACAACAACAGGTTATATGAAGCCTTAGTAGTGCAGTGGGTTATGAGTTTGCTTGTTAGCCAAAAGGTCAGCAGTTCGAATCTACCAGACGCTCTGAGGGAGAAAGATGAAACGGTCTGCTCCAGTAAGGGTTTATAGCCTTGGAAACCTTATACTGGGTCACTGTGAGTCAGAGCTGACTCGACCACCATTAGGGAAGGTGGAGTCCTGGTGTGGCACTGTAAGATAAGCACTGTAAGATAACCACCACAAGTTTGGTGGTTCAAACCTATCAACCACTCCTTGAAAACCCTGTACAGGGACACTATGAGTTGGCAATTAAAAACAGCAATAACAATAAACAATATTCTTATCAATGGAGAAAAGATTGAAGTTGTCAAGGACTTCATTCTTCTTGGATCAACTATCAACATTCGCGGAAGTAGCAGTCAAGAGATCAGACAACATATTGCATTAGGCAAATCTGCTGCACAGGAACTTTTTAAAGTGTTGAAGAGCAAAGATATCACCTTGAGGACTAAGATGCACCTGA
>NW_006426605.1:0-1140 GCF_000296735.1 Chrysochloris asiatica | reverse complement strand
TGGAAAGGAAAGAGACCCAGGATAAGCAAAGCACTGCTTAAGAATAAGAATAAGGTTGGAGGCCTGTCACTTCCCGACTTCAAAATTTACTACACGACTACGGTGTTCAAAACAGCTTGGTACTGGTACAATGAAAGGTAAATAGATCAATGGAATGAATCGAGAATTCAGACATTAACACATCTACATACAGCCAACTGATTTTTGACAAAACACCTAAATGTATCGCATGGGGAGATGATAGTCTTTTCAACAGATGGTGCTGGCAGAACTGGAAAGCTATATGTAAAAGATTGAAACAAGACCTCACCTCACACCTTATACAAAAACCAACTCAACATGGATTAAGGACCTAAATGTGAATCCTAGAATTATGAAGGTCATCAATGAAAAAATAGGGACAAATATGATGGCACTAATTCAGGGAATACACAGACTACAAAACATTTTGAAAACCACACAAACAAAAGTAGACAAAATCAATGATTGGGACATACTAAAAATTAAAAACTTGTGTGCATCAAAAGACTTCACCAGAAGAGTACTAAGGGAACCCATAGAATGGGAAAAAATCTTTTGCAATGACATATCAGACAAGGGACTCATTTCTAAAATATATATTTAATTACAACACCTCTACAAGAAAAAGACAAATAACCCAATTAAAAGGTGGGCACAGGACATGAACAGACACTTCACCAAGGAAGAGATCTGTGCAGCCAACAAACATATGAAGAAATGTTCACGATCACTAGCCATTGTTGTTGTTGTCAGGTGCCATCGAGTTGGAACCAACTCATAGGGACCCCACGCACAGCAGAATGAAACAATGTCTGATCCTGTGCCAACCTCACCACTGCTGCCACACTTGAGTCCACCAATGATGCCACCTGGCCAATCCATCTCGTTGAAGGTCTTCTTTCTTTTGCTCTGACCCTCCACCTTACCCAGAATGACATCCTTCTCCAGCGACGGTTACCTCTGGAAAATATGTCCAAAGTATGAGAGACAAAGCTTAGCCATCTTGGCCTCCAAGGAGCACTCTGGCTGTACTTCTTCCAAAACAGATCTATTGGTTCTTCTGTCAGTCCATGGCATTTTCAGTATTCTCCTCCAACACCACAACTCAAAGGCAACAAT
>NW_006426604.1:0-1150 GCF_000296735.1 Chrysochloris asiatica | reverse complement strand
CTTATTATGAAACAAATTCTAGACAGCATTCTATTTGATCTGTAAAATTTTCAGTGTATCGTTCTAAAAAATAAAATCTCTTTCAAAAATAATAATATAATCACAAAGCTGTCATTATACCAGTATTAATTTTCTACTGTTTTGTAAAACAAACAAACAAACAAACAAACACAAAATTAATGGCTTATAGCAACACCCATTTATTATTTCAGTTTCCATAAGTCAGAAGTATGCACAAGATTTATTTGAGTCCTCTACTCATGGTTTCAAAATGTAGCAATCAAAGAAGTGGTTCAGGACTACAGTTTCATCTCAGAATTGGGTCTCATCTGAGGCTTAGATTCCTCTTCCACATTCCTTCAAGCAGTTGTTCATAGAATTCACTTCCTTGCAGATATTGTAGTTATATTGGCTTGTTTCTTTAGGGATAGCGGAAGAGAGTAATGCTTTGTTTTTCTAGATTCTTTCTTAAACGACTTGCCTTATTAGGTCAGGCCCACTCAGGGCAACCTCCTTTTTGATTAGCTCATAGTCAGTGGATTAGGGACTTCAATTACATCTGAAAAATGCTTTTACATTTGTAGCATAAAATAACACAATCACAGCAGTCATTTCCTGTCTAATCACAGATCCTTCCCACATTCAAGAAGAGGGAATTACAATTTGTAATTACAAAGCATGGTTATGGGGAGGGTCATATAATTTTGCCTACCAAAATGCCAAAAAAACTACTTAAGGACCATTTCTTGATACCATCAATTTTCCAGTAAATAGTCAATTGTCCCTGGTTATTGCATGCACTTTTCTAGCTATTTGATGCTTGAATAAGTATACAAGAGAAGTCCATATTTGTCTCTTTTAATCTAGAACCTATTTATACATCTCTTTTTGTCTTTCAGTTTATTTGTTGAAAAATTACAGTTTTAAGCCTGTAGAATTTCCCACAAAAACTAATTCCATCTCCAAGGTGTCATTTAATATATTCTTCTGTTCCCTGTATTTCCTGTAAAGTGATAGTGAGATCTAGAGGCTTATTCATATTTATAGTGGTTTTTTTTTTAAATAATATTTTATAGCTTGGGCTGCATACATTTTTAAAATCTGGCATAGGATGCCTATCTGCATCTTAAATAATAATGTTAGCAGTTAT
>NW_006426603.1:0-1129 GCF_000296735.1 Chrysochloris asiatica | reverse complement strand
TCTTTACATTGAGGTGCAATGCATACTGAAGCCTATAGTTTTTGATCTTTATCAGTAAATATTTCAAGTCCTCTTTGCTTTCAGCAAGCAAGGTTATGACATTTGTGTATCATAGTTGTTCAAGATCCTTCTTGCACTCCTGATGCACGTTCTTTTTTATATAATTCAGTTTCTTGGATTTTTTTGCTCAGTATACAGACTGAATAAATATCGTGAAAGGATACAATTTATTCAAGCCTGTTGTTGTTGTGAAGTGCCGTCAAGTTGTTTCCGACTCATGGAGACCCTGTATAGGGTTTCTGAGAAGCTGCTGATGGATTTGAACCACTAACCTCATAGTTCACAGTACGTATCCTATAGCGCCACATCAGAAGTCCAAAGAATACAGATTGAGTAAGTATGGGGAAAGGATGCAACAGCTCTCCTGATTTTAGTTCATTCAGTATTTCCTTGTTGTATTCTAATGATTGTCTCTTGATCTATGTACAGGTTTCTCATGAGCACAATTAAGTGTCCTGAGTACCCCCATTCTTGGCAATGTTATCCATAGTTTGTTATGATCCACACAGTTGAATGCCCTTTCATAGTCAATAAAACGGTTAAATCTTTCTGGTATTCTCTACTTTCATCCAAGACCCATCTGACGTCAATATCATTCCCTTGTTCCACATCCTTTTGTGAATTTCTGGCAGCACCCTGTCAATGTATGGCTGCAATAATTTTTTAATTATCTTCAGAAAAATTTTACTTACACGTGACATTAATAATATTGTTTGATGATTTCTGCATTCTGTTGGGTCACAGTTCTTTGGGCACAAATATGGATCTCTTCAAATTTAATTATAATATTTGACTTTGTCTTTTGGGGCTGCCCTTTGAAATGTTCCATTCAGCTCTTTTACCCCCTCATTTAAATATCAGCAGGGTGGCCCTGCTGATATTTAAAATACGAGTAGCATAGCTTTCAACATCTTAGCAACACACAGGCCATCACAGTTTGACAAACTGACAGGTGGAGCTGATGGGTACATGCAAATTTCAGAGCTAGTTGCTTCTACTCAGTTTATCACCAATGTAATTTGTTGTTGTTATTGTTGTTAAGTGCCATCGAGTCGGTTCCGACCCATAG
>NW_006426602.1:0-1186 GCF_000296735.1 Chrysochloris asiatica | reverse complement strand
CTCCCGTAAGGATTTACACCCTTGGAAACCCTGTACAGGGTCGCTATGGGTCGGAACCGACTCGACGGCACTTAACAACAACAACAACAACAAACTTTAAGGAGTCCTGGTGTGTCACTTTGGGTTAATGCGCTGGGCTACAAGGTCATTTTGAGCCTCAAGGTTGGTGAGTCAAGCTCACCAGCCACTCCTTGGAAACTCTATACAGGGTTGCTATGGGTTGGAACCGACTCCAGGGCACTTAACCACAACAACAAAACTTTATGGGGGAGTCTTGGTGTGGCACTGTATGTTGAGCACTGGACTGCTAATTAGATGGCCAGTGGTTCAAACCCACCAGCTGCTCTTAGGAAACCCTATACAAGGTCACTATGAGACAGAACCAACGTGATGGCACTTAATAACAACAGCAATCTTTATGGGAGCAGACTACCCTGTCTTTCTTTCAAGGAGGGAGTAGTTGGGTGAATATGGGTAGTACCAAGTTAGCAATCTAGCACTTAACTATTTGCACCAACAGGTGCCTTTCAAAATTACTATAAATTTTCAGTTATTAAGATAGTGTCATTTTCCCCAAGGATAGTATGAATCAACAAAGCAAAATAGACTCTAAATACAGACTTGTCATCTGACTGAGAATCAAGAAGCTACTGCAGGGGCTACAACTTGCCTGGTGAAAGAGGCTTCCTGTGGAGCCTCTGCATTACATAAGACCTTAGGTGGAATCTTGAACCCCATCCAGAATCTTCTGAGGTGGGAAATTTCCACTTGGAAGGGCAAGCAGGCCAGCCTGGCTACTTCTTGAAAGAAAGACTGACAGGAAAGATAAAAATCAATAACGGCAGTCTGACTGACTACTACAAGAACAAGAACAAGCAAGTTGCTTGCCCAGGAGCCATCAAGGCAAGTGGTTGGATCCCCTCAGGGCAAACTGCCTTCCAAGACTAAGACTCAAGGGGAATATACCAGCAGGCATACGCTTTGACTGGTGACCACATTGGTCATCGACAAGGGAAAGTGAGGGAAAAATAGCAATGAAACAGCAAGCTAAGTCCTACCACATTCAATAGACTCCTATGAACCTGAGTGGTGACCTGGTTGGCCAGCAGTATGGCAAGACCTGGGGACTCCTGGGCCCAGAGTCAGTGACATAGCCACAGAGGACTAGAGTGGAGAGTGAAGTGTC
>NW_006426601.1:0-1186 GCF_000296735.1 Chrysochloris asiatica | reverse complement strand
AAAAAAAAAAAAAAAACAGTTAAGTCAATTTTCAATCATGTTGGTCATCTGTGCATTAAAGTAGAACTGTGCTCCATAGAGATTTCAATGGCAGTTTTTTTTTTTTTTTGTAAATAGATCACTAGGCCTTTTCCCAAGGTGCCTGTGGGTGAACTCAAACTGTCAACCTATTAGTTAGCTGCTGAATGTTATACCCACCAAGCAAGTCCTAATCTAAGGTTACTTACCCTCCCCTACCCCTCTTTCATAGCATGGGGTCGCTATGAGTCGGTTCCGACTTGATGGCACCTGACAACAACAACAACAACAACCCCTCTTTAGTGAAACATCTTTTCATTTAGATTAGAAAGTTTCTTCCTTATAAAGATTTTATTCTCTAAAGACTAAAAAGATTGGTTATGTCTCTGTAGGTTGGGTGTTTTTTTGTTTTTTGTTTTTCATTCCAATTAAATGGGTTCCTACACATAACAACAACAACCCAGTGTTGAGTAAGTATTATGCTGGTTATTAGATATACCAAGATTAGCACAATTGGTTCTGTTCCTTGAGAATAGTCACAGCCTGGTACTGAAGAAAATGTGTAGATCAATTATTTCAGAATATAATAAATGCTTCAGTAATAGAGTGCTATGAATGAGCACTTGCCTTGGGCACAAGAATATAAGAAAGCACTAAAAGGAACTCAACAATCAATATTTTAATGTAATTTTTATAAATAAAGAGAAGCATAAAAAGGGATGGAGATTTGAAAAGCGATCTCTTGTTATGAATATTTCAAGGTACTTGGAGGAATGGTTGAGTTTGGAGAAAAGGTAGTTGATGTTGAGGGAAAAAAATAATCCACTAACACTGTTGTTGTTATTGTTGTTGTTAGGTGCTGTCAAGTGGGTACCGACTCATAGTGACCCTATGCACAGCAGAACGAAACACTGCCCAATCCTGGGCCAACCTCACTACTGTTGCCACGCTTGAGTCCATTAATGCTGCTGCCATTTGGCCAATCCATCTTGTTGGGGGTTTTCCCCTTTTTTTCTGACCCTCCACCTTACCAAACATGATATCCTTCTCCAGGGACTGGTCCCTCCTGACAGTGTGTCCGAAGTATGAGAGACGCAGTTTGGCCAGCATGGCCTCCAAGGAGCACTCTGGCTGCACTTCTTCCAAAACAGATCTATTGGTTCTTTTG
>NW_006426600.1:0-1156 GCF_000296735.1 Chrysochloris asiatica | reverse complement strand
AGTTTCGAACCGCTGACCTTAAGGTTCGCAGCCCGATTCGTAACCACTACGCTACCAGAGCTCCTTACTCTGCCCTGTAGGCTTTCTGTAAGTTGGAATCGACAACATGGCAGTGGTGGTGGTACAGTGGGTTAAGCATTGGACTGCTAAATACAATGTTGTTGGTTCAAACCCAGCAACCACTTGCTCCATGGGAGAAACATGAGGTTATCTGCTTCCATAAAGATTTGTAATCTCAGAAACCCTGAGGAGCAATTGCTTTCTGTCCCATAGGTTCCCTTTGAATCAGAATCAATTCAATGGCAGTGGGTTGGGGAGGGGTGAGGAGCTGATGTCCTCTGCCCTCAACCAGAGGGAAAATCATCCGCTTGTCTCTCGCGCCTGACAGAAAACCCAGGCTTCGTTTTGTCCTCATTTCAATTAATAAGGATTAATTTACACTCATCACTTTCCTCATGTTTTGCACAACTCCCTGTAACAGAGATTTAAAATAAATGATTTTCACATTGTTTTTTTTTTTTTAATTTTCTCCCTTTCTTCTCCACAACAGTGTGGTTGGAGACCTCAAGCTGAGCTTCCTCCTGTATTCCTGGAAGAAGCAGTGAGAACTGCATCTAGGGAGGCCGGTAGCTCTGTGGGAAGGTGCCATCCTGCATTCCTTTGGAACAGCTAGAAAGATACCAGACAGGATTCCATCTAAACCCTTAGGAATACCTGGGGAGGGGGAGGGACAGGTAAGTTCTTGTCTGCTAACCAAAAGGTTGGAGTCTTGGTGAAGCACTGTAGGATAAGTTCTGGACCACAAGGTCAGTTTGAACCACAAGGTCGGCAGTTCAAACTTACCAGATGCTCTTCAGAAACCCTATACAGGGTCCCTATGAGTCAGAACCAACTGGACAGTACTTAACAACAACAAACCAAAAGGTTGGAGGCTAGAATTCACCCAGAGGTATCTTGGAGGAAAGCACTGGCCATCTACTTCCAAAATAATAGCCATTTAAGATGCTGCCCATGAGTGAGAATGTACTTAGTTAGAATCAGATACTGCCACTAATTAAAAATGTGTGTTGTTGTTGTTGTTAAGTGCCGTCGAGTCGGTTCCGACCCATAGAGACCCTGTACAGGGTTTCCGAGGGTGTAAATCTTTACGGGAGTA
>NW_006426599.1:0-1186 GCF_000296735.1 Chrysochloris asiatica | reverse complement strand
GGCTAGCATAGTGGTTATGAATCAGGCTGTGAACCACAAGATCAGCAGTTCGAAACTACCAGCTGTTCCACGGGAGAAAGATGAGGCTTTCTGCTTTTTTACAGCCTTAGAAACCCTGTAATGGGTTGCTGTGAGTCAGAACCGACTCCATGGCACATAACCACCACCAACTTAGTTGAGTGAGTTTGACTAGCCTGACCAACTTTTGATTTTGAGTAGTCACTAAGGCAAGGTTTGATGACAGGCTTGTCTGACAGTCCTTGTGTCTAAATTTGACTTAAGATTTGAGGAGGAACTCTTTTCCAGTGTGGACATCTATAATAAGACTACAGTAGGTCCACTGTTCTTGTAATTTACCTCAGTCAAGATGCATTTTCCACTAAATCGAATTAATAATCCATCCAACAGAGCATGTTTCAGATCATTTTAAGTATTGTGTAAAAGTATTGATAATACAGTAAAATCTGCAAAAGCTGGAACCTATATAAAGCAGAAATTGTCAAATACCTTCTTCTAAAATGAATGATAGAAAAGTGGTTAAACTGTACCCTCTCAAAGACAGAAAACTTATGACACCTGGAAAAGTTAGGCAATGCCATTGAATTTTGGTTTTCACAGGTTTCATTCTAGTAATAATTATTGCATTTGAAAATTTTCATAGTGCTTTACCTCTTGCAAAGTACTTTAACATTATATAAAATACATTAAAGCATGGTTATCTAGTTGGCATGATGTATTTACTTTGTTTAGACATACCCTTAATGCATTTAAGCATAGCAACAATTCTGGCATTGGTGTAGGACCAGGCAGTGTTTCATTCTGTTGTACATAGGGTTGTTATGCGTTGAAACTTACTCCATGGAACATAACAACAATGTTTTCCTATTGTTGTCTATATTCAAAGTTACAGCATTCTGGGAATATAGTAAAGATTCATGACATTTCTTCCTCAGCTAATTTAAGGGAGCATTTATTAGCTTATTCCCCATATGTCTCTTCTGATTTTCTAAAATGTAGCAAGCTGGATGGCATTGGATGGCAAAACCAGATTAAGTACTTTATTTGCTGAATGCATTTTCTTGTCAAAGTAATATGTCTTTCCTTCCCATGAAGAAGATCTTTGGGTTTTCCATAAACTTGATGTGTCTTTTTCTTTCTTTTCTTTTCTTTTTTTTTTTTTTTTAAA
>NW_006426598.1:0-1099 GCF_000296735.1 Chrysochloris asiatica | reverse complement strand
CAAATGTTTACAGGAGTAGAAAGCCTCATCTTTCTTCTGTGGAATTGTTGGTGGGTTTGGACTGCTGACCGTATAGTTGGTGGTGTAATGTGTAAGCCATTATGCCTCCAGGGCTCCTCAGACACCAACCAGTTGGTCAATATTCCTTGTTGAAGCCCTATTGTAAATTATGTGAATTAATAAAACAAAAGTCAATCTATGGGCTTCCCTGTGGCCCATTTGACCTACCTCAGGTGGCTTGATGATCAGAACTTGACAAAAGGAAGATAAAAGAAGTAAGTGTAAATTGCTACAATTTGAAGAACTTGTCTTTTACTTATGGATATAGTAGCTCAAAGTATCAACCAAGAGGGAAGGAATCTTCACATCAAGGATCAGGCCTATCCCCTCAGTACACAAGGGGCATAGGGATGGGCAGACAAAGCACTGGCTACGTAAAATGAAGGCATTAGGGCTATAAAGACACAAAGTGACTGGCTTACAAGTTTCAAGACGAGGTTTAATTTCAGAGTGAAGCGGGGAATGTAGAATCTGCACTGATTAGTTTTCTTCTTGTCTAGATGGGTTGGTGAAAGGAGATGGGGATAGGATTCTTTTGATTCCATAGTGAGTAGTTGTTATCACTAATTAAGATTGTCACAACTGTAAAGATAGAAGTTGTGTAACAAAATGGGAGAAGTAGTTAATCTTACATTCCAAGAACAGAGGACCCTAGGACCATTAAGAGGGAAGAACATAAGCTGAACATGGGATCTTAACCAGAGAAGCAGTGGCTCCAGTGAGCTGGTGGTCTGGAGAGACAGAGCAGCTGAGGACTCTGGATTCATGGAAAGGGAAAGGCTGTGTGCTGGCAGGCAGGGATCTGGCTTGCAAAATGTGCACCTTTGGTTATTTAAATGATTATATATTCCTGTATGATGTGTGTCTTAATGTGTCAGACTGCAAAACTATTTGAACTGCAAGGTTGGCAGTTCAAGTTCACCAGCTATTCTGTGGAAACTCTGTACAGGTTCGCTATGGGTTGGAACCGACTCGATATGACACTTAACAACAACAACATATTCCTGAATGCTTTTTTGTACTTAAAAAAAAAAAAAAA
>NW_006426597.1:0-1163 GCF_000296735.1 Chrysochloris asiatica | reverse complement strand
TCATATTTTGGCTTTCATGGACTTGTTTTCATTATCTTCAGCTTCAGTTTGAATTTGCATATGGGTAATTGATGGTCTGTTCCACAGTCTGTCCCTGGCCTTGTTTTGACTGATAATATAGAGATTTTCCATTATCTCTTTCCACAGATGTAGTCAATTTCATTTCTGTGTATTCCATCTGGTGAGGTCCATGTATATAGTCATCCATTATGCTGTCTAAAGAAGATATTTGAAATGAACAAATCATCGGTTTTGCAGAATTCTATCATGTATTCTCCAGCATCATTTCTATCACCAATGCCATATTTTCCAACTACTGATCCTTCCTCTTTGTGCCCAACCTTTGCATTCCAATCACCAGTAAAGATCAATACATCTTGAATGCATGCTTGATCAATTTCAGATTGAAGAAATTTGTAGAATTCTTCTATTTCATCTTCACTGGCTTTAGTTGTTAGTGCATAAATTTGAATAATAGTGGTATTAACTGGGCTTCCAAGTAAGCGCATGGATATTATCCTATCACAGACAGCATTATACCTCATGACTTATCTGAATATGTTCTTTTTGACAATGAATGCAGCACCATTCCTCTTCAATTTGTCATTTCTGGCATAGTAAACCATGTGGTCATCGGATTCAAAATGGCCAATACCAGTCCATTTCAGCTCACTAATGTCTAAAATTGAAGAGCAGAGATGTCAGCTTGAAGACTAAGGTGCGCCTGACCCAAGCCATAGTATTTTCAATAACCTCATATGGATGTGAAAGCTACATGGTGAATAAGGAAGAGCATAGAAGAACTGATGCCTTTGAGTTGTGGTGTTGCAGGAGAATACTAAAGGTGCCATGGACTGCCAAAAGAACCAATAGATCCATTTTGGAAGAAGTGTAGCCAGAGTAGAGTGCTCCTTAGAGGCCAGGATGGCTAAGCTTCGTCTCTCATACTTTGGACATATTGTCAGGAAGTAACAGTCGCTGGAGAAGGATGTCTTGCTGAGTAAGATGGAGGGTCAGAGAAAAAGAGGAAAACCCCCAACGAGATGGATCAGCCAAGTGGCATCATTGATGACGTTAAGTGTGGCAGTGGTAGTGAGGTTGGCCCAGGATCGGACATTGTTTCGTTCTGCTGTGCATGGGGTCGCTATGAGTCGGTTCCGACT
>NW_006426596.1:0-1186 GCF_000296735.1 Chrysochloris asiatica | reverse complement strand
AGTAACAAAGTAGAACGTCCATATCAGGTTTTCTTGGCTGTAATCTTTATGAAAGCAGATGACCAGGTCTTTTTTCTGAAGAAGGAGGGTTTGAAGGCCAAGCCTTGAGTTAGCAGCTGAGTACGTAACCCCTGCACTACCAAACCTCCTTATTTTAAAATGGGGGACTAACTGAAACTCAGTGAAAGACAGAGACATTGACTATATTACTCTACTTTTATGGGCCTGAAAATGTGCATAATAAATAGGAAGAGAGAGAGTTTAATAGTTGTATCTACCTCATAATCCACCACTCATCAGTCAGTTTGTCATACTGTAGTGACTTGCATGAAAATCTAAGAACAACAGCCATGGAAAATCTAAGAACAACACTGCAACACTGTCTGATATACTTTCAGATGATGAGCCCTCATGTTGGAAGGCACTCAAAATACGACTGGAGAAGAGCTGCCACCTCAAAGTAGAGTTGACATTAATGATGTCAATGGCACCTCATTTGCTGATGGGGCCAGACTCAAAATAAGAACAAACCACTGAAAATATTCATTAATAATCAGAATACAGAATGCACTAAGTATGAATTTATGAAAATTGGAAGTTGTCAAAAATGAAATGGGGTGTCAAAAACTCAGTGCCCTAGGCATTAGTGAGTTAAAATGGACTGACAGTGGACATTCTGAATCAGACAATCATATGGTCTACTATGCTAGAAATGACAAATTGAAGTGAAATGGTGTCACCTTCACTGTCAAAAAGAACATCTCACAATCTATCCCGAAGCACTATGCTGTCAGTGACAGGCTAATAGACGTGTGTCCATGAAGAAGGTCAGATTATACAACAATTATTCAAATTTGCACACCAGCCTTTAATGTCAAAGAGAGGAAATTGAAAGTTTTTACTAACTTCTTCAGTCTGAAATTAATCAAGCATGCAATCAATGTTGTTGTTTTTATTAAGTGTGCCCAGTGGGTTCTGACTCATGGCAACCCTGCGTATAGTTTCCAACACTAAAAATTCTTCCAGAAGCAGAAGGACTCATCTTTCTCTTGTGGAGAGGCTGACAGGCTCAAACCACTGACCTTGTGGTTCATAGTCAAGTACATATCCTACAGAGCCACCGCATGCCATGCAATCAATGTTGCTGTAAATGTTAAGTGCCTTCCATTCAATTTTGACTTGTAGC
>NW_006426595.1:0-1186 GCF_000296735.1 Chrysochloris asiatica | reverse complement strand
TTTCCCACACCCCAAAAATGCTCCCTCAGCTTTCACTCACCAACAATGGGACTCCGTAGCGTAGGGTCTTGTTCTTACGCAAAGCTTGCATCACTACGGAAGTAAGTATTTACTAACCTCTCCGTCCTGCTAGACTCACCGCCTAGCAGGCCAAAAAGAGCCTCCAAAATCTCAACAGTTCAAGTTTCCTCCGAGAGCAAGTCCTTTAAGTCGCCTCCTTTCCTCTGCCTCCGGGTGCACGGTGCTCTCTTAATGGACCTCCGTAAGGCAAAGCAATCGATCTACAGCCAAGTAGCAGCTCTAGGTCAGGAAAGCTATGGGTCAGCATTTTGGTTCCCGCACTCGAGGGTGCAATTGAGTTTGCACTTAAACTGGCTCCCAGTCACGTAAAATTGATGAAACCGGTAATGGGAAACACTCTGACACATAGCCACTTGATAAAATCTAATAAAAAATGTTACTTTGGAGCTGGTACTATCTAGCCTCTTTAAATACGTAGCATAGAAAATTTATCAGCTTAATAAAGATTCAGAAATAGTGGTGCTGTGCCATGGAGTCGGTTCCGACTCCTAACGATGCTGCACAGTGTTTCCGAGGCTGTAAATCTTTACGATACCAGAAAGCCTCATCTTTCTCCCGTGGAACCGCTGGTAGTTTCAAACTGCTGACCTTGAGATTAGTAGCCCAACTTGCAACCACTATGCTACGTTGTTGTTGTGAAGTGCCGTCGAATCAACTCCAACCCATAGCGACCCTGTATAGGGTTTCTGAGGAGCAGCTGGTGAGCTTGAACCGCCGACCTGCAATTGCAGTTGGAATGGCTTTGCAGTCTGGCGCATTAACCCACAGCGCCTCACCAGGACTCCACTATGCTACTGTTGTTGTTGTTATGTGCCTTGGAGTCCATTGAGACACATAGAGTAAAGGGTTTCCATGGTTGTAAATCTTTACGGAAGCAGAAAGCCTCATCTTTCTCCCATGGAACAGCTGGTAGTTTCGAACGGCTGACCTTGCTATTCGCAGCCCATTCATAACCACTGTACTACCAGAGCTCCTTTTAAATGGCAATCAGAGTAGTGTCTTGCTATCATTGAACCTACAGTGCTAATACTTAATACTGTGAACCAAACTGTAATCTTCATTCACTTTCATAACTCTGTTTTTCACTTTTTTGTAAATCATTGAA
>NW_006426594.1:0-1186 GCF_000296735.1 Chrysochloris asiatica | reverse complement strand
AAGATGTCAGCTTGAGAACTAAGGTGTGCCTAATCCACCTTATTTTCAATAACCTCATATGCATGCGAAAGCTGGACAGTGAAGAAGGAAGACCTATAGAAGAATTGATGCCTTTGAGTTATGGTGTTGGAGGAGAATATTGAAAGTGCCATGGGCTTCCAAAAGAACCAATAGATCCGTTTTGGAAGAAGTGTAGCCAGAGTGCTCCTTGGAGGCCAAGATGGCCAATCTTCGTCTCTCATACTTCAGACAAATTGTCAGGAGGGACCAGTCGCTGGAGAAGGATATCACGTTTGGTAAGTTGGAGGGTCAGAGAAAAAGAGGAAGACCCCCACGAGATGGATTAGCCACGTGGCAGCATCGATGGACTCAAGCGTGGAAACAGTAGTGAGGTTGTCCCAGGATCGGGCAGTATTTTATTCTGCTGTGCATAAGGTCTCTATGAGTTGGTACCAATTACAACCTAACAACCTAACAACAACAACAACATATATATACACACACACATACACACATATATACATGTATGTTGTTGTTATTAAGGGTCATCGAGTCAATTCCAACCCATAGTAACCCTGTATCAGGTTTCTGAGGAGCAACTGGTAAGCTTGAACTGCCAAACTTGTGGTTCAAAGTGACTTTTCAGTCCAGTATATTAACCTCAGAACCACACCAGGACTCCATATGCATACATCTGCATATGTACATATGCCTATATATATATATATAATGGCTGCAACCATACATTGACAGAAAAGCTCCAGAGGTTCAAGCTAGATTCAGAAAAGGACTTGGAATGGGGCATGTCATTGCTGACTTCAGATAGATATTGCCTTAAAGCAGAGAACACCAGAATTTCCTGTGCTTTATTGACTACACAAAGGCTTTCAATTGTGTGGATCCTGACAAGCTGCAGACAACATTGTGGACTATGAGTATTCCAAAACACTTCATTGTGCTCATGAGGAACCTGTACATAGACCAAGAGACAGTTATTAGAACAAAACAAAGGGACATTGAATGGTTTAAAATTAGGAAAGGTGTATGCCAGGGTTGTATTCTTTCACCATACTTATTTAACCTGTATGCTGAGCAAATAATCCATGAACCTGGATTATATAATGAAAAATGTGGTATCAGGATTGGAGGAAGACTCATAAATAACCTGCGATATACAAATATGCAA
>NW_006426593.1:0-1127 GCF_000296735.1 Chrysochloris asiatica | reverse complement strand
GTGGAGTCGGTTCTGACCACGTACAGGATTTCCGAGGCTGTAAATCTTTACAGGAGCAGAAAGCCTCATCTTTCTCCCACAGAACAGCTGGTAGTTTCGAACTGCTGACCTTGTGGTTCGCAGCCGATTCATAACCACTACGCTACCAGAGCTCCTTGTAGCCGTATAGATATTATGCTATCATTGACAGCATTATACTTCATGATAGATCATGAAATGTTCTTTTAGATGATAAATGTGATATCATTCCTCATCAATTTGTCTTTCTGGCAAAGAAGACCATATCACTACCTAATTCAAAATGGTCAATACCAATCCATTTCAGTGAATTGTGTCAATGATATTGATCTTTCCATGTTACATAACATTTCTGACAATTCCCGGTTTTTCTAGATTCATATTCCATTCATTCTACCTTCCAATATTTAATGGATGTTAGCTGCCTTTTCTTTCCATTTTGACTCATGTCGGATCAGTAAATGAATGAAGAATGCTTGAGAGGTTTACTCCATCCATGTCAATAAGGTCAACTATTATTTGAGGAAGCAGATCTTCCTTAAATTATAAGTTATATTTTGAGAGACATCCAACCTGAGGGACTCATAGTCCAGCTCTAAATGTATATCAGAAAGTGTTCCACTGCTATTAATAGGATTTTTACTGACCAGTGATTTTAAAATTAGATGACCAAGTCCTTATTTCTAGTCTGTGTTAGTCTAGAACCTTCACTGAAATGTTTTCCCTTTGCCTGACCTTGAAAGTATCTAAAATACTGGTGGCATAACTTCCAGAATCACAGCAACACTCAGGCATATACAGTAAGAAAATAGACACACTCTTATCCACCAATAAGTTCCTGTGACAATAACTGAGACAACGAATCCTTGTTTTTTAATGATACTTTATTTGTTACGTGTTTGTTATGGTGGCACCATATAAAAAGTTGAGGAGCAACAAATAAAAGCATCTCAAATTTCATTTTTAATACTCATTTTACAAAACATTTAAGATTCATTATTTATTTTGATATTTCAGTTGTTGTTGTTGTTGTTGTTGTTAAGTGCCATCGAGTCGGGTCCGACCCATAGCGACCCTGTACAGGGTTTCCGAGGGTGTAAATCTTTACG
>NW_006426592.1:0-1131 GCF_000296735.1 Chrysochloris asiatica | reverse complement strand
TACAGTCTCGGCTTTTAGGGAAGGTTTTTACATTTGTCTGTGGATATCCAGGGCTCATGTATGAGATTACTAACAAGCATTACTAAATAATCAGTTGACGGACAGTTTGCTATGTCTACTAGGTAGCTAAAGTCTGATTCTCAGAGCCTATGGTTTGGACGGTCAACAACGCTTGGGCTCACGGGGGGTTGACCTCCTGACCGGGTCTGCACGGTCTGCATCAGATTCCTCCTTATTTATTGTTTGTTTAAGGGATGCTGCCTGTCTTAGGTGGTCAGTCTTACCAGTCATTGAAACTCATTGCAGCATGGCAATGGCTCTGTCTTAAGTTGCTGAGGTTCCACGTGATCCTTACCCCTCTGGCCACACGTCCAGCATAAACAGCCGCCATCCGAGGAAGGCAGGGAGGGAGGAGATCGGCTGGGGACCCCATACGCAAGACGTTGCCAGCCCACCACCTGCTCTAAGGTGACCAAACAGGATCACTATGCTGAGGTTCAATCAAGTTCTTAGGGGTGCACCATCATATTTGACTGATGGTTTTGCTGGATAGAAAATTCTTGGTTGGCAGTTTTTTTCTTTTAGGATTTTGTATATGTCTCCCCATTGCCTTCTTGCCTGCATGGTTTCTGCTGAATAGTCAGAGCTTAATCTCATTTGCTTGCCTTTGTAATTAACATTTTTCTTTTCCCTGGCTGCTTTTAGGATTCTCTCCTTGCCTTTGATTTTGGAGAGCTTGATTGTTATATGTCTTGGTGACTTTCTTTTGGGGTCTGTCATTCCTGGGGTATGTTTGGCTTCTTGAATGTTTATCTTCTCATCTTTCAAGATGTTAAGGAAATTTTCTTCCAGAAACTCTTCAACTATCTCTGTGGACTTCTCTGATTCTTCCTGTTCTGGAGTGCTGGTAATTCTTAAATTGTTCCTCTTTATATTTTCCAGAAAGAATCTTAGAGTCTCTTCAGATTTTTTTATCCTTATTTCTGCTTGCTTTTCTATCTTAGCAGTATTGAAAGATGTATCTTACAGCTTGCTGGTTCTGGCTTCCATCTCTTCAATTCTGCTCCTTTCCCCTTTTGTTGTTTTGTCCATTTATGATATTTTATTCTTAATCATATGGACCTCTTTTTG
>NW_006426591.1:0-1180 GCF_000296735.1 Chrysochloris asiatica | reverse complement strand
AAAAAAAAAAAAAAAAAAAAAAGACTGCAAAAAGATGAATATCCTAGGTAATGAAATAAAATAGGCTGATATGGGTCAATTTTAATGAGAAAACCTTACTCTTAGGTCTCAAGGTTTATTATACTTGAAATGTCAAATTGAAGAGGATTGACACCACATTAATTTTCAAAAACAATATTTCAAGATGTTTCATGAAGTAAATTGCTTTCTACAATTGGTTAATATTCATACAAAAAAGACCCCACCAATCATCTGTCAGTTTGTCATACTGTAGTGGATTGTTTCTCGCTGTGAATCTGGAAGATACGCCACCAGTATTTTAAATACAAGCAGGGTCACCCATAGTGGACAGGTTTCAGCTGAGCTTCCAGACTAAGCTAGACTAGGAAGAAGGAGAGACAGACTACTTCTGAAGATTTAGTCACTGTAAACCTTATGAATAACAGTGGAACATTGTTGGATATCACCAGAATATTGAAACATGATGAAGAGCACCAGAATATTGCCAGATACAGTGCCAGAATGAGTCCTTCAGGTTGGAAGACACTCAAAAAAAAAGGCTAAAGAAGATCTACCACCTCAAAGTAGAGTCGACTATGATTATGTGAATGGAGTAAAGACTTCGGGACCTTATTTATTGATGGGTCACAAAATGAGGCAAAACAAATATAACCATCCATTAACAATCAGAACATGGAATATATGAAATATTAATCTCGGAAAATGGGAAATTGTCAAAAATGAAATAGAACTCATGAACATCAATATCCTAGGCATAAAGGAGGTGAAATAAACTGGGATTGACCATTTTGAATGTAACAACTACGTGTTACACTACACCAGCAATGCCAAACTGAAGAGAAATGTTGTTACATCGTCATAAAAAAAAAAACATTTCAAGACCTATCTTGAAGCACCATGATGCTTGTGATAGGATCACATATATACATCGACAAGAAAGATCAGTAAATATAACTATTATTCAAATTTATGTATCACACTCTAGTCAGTGATAATGAAGTTGAAGAATACTACCAACTTCTTCAGTCTGAAATGCAGTGAGATATATTGATAATCACTGGTGATTGGAATGCAAACGTTGGAAACAGAAACCAACGCTGGGGATTGCAAGACAGAATTTTGGAAGACCAAAGACTTGTTTATTCCAAATACTATTTTT
>NW_006426590.1:0-1187 GCF_000296735.1 Chrysochloris asiatica | reverse complement strand
AATACTTTGAAGGAGCAGGGAGCCTTGTTTTTCTCCCACTGAGCAGCTGGTGGGCTCGAACTACTTACCTTGTTCGTAGTCCAGTGTTTAACCTGCTGTGTTCCCCTTCTGAGATACATGTAGTCACCATGAGGATTAGATGGCAACTGTGGTTTTCTTGATTTGTTTTAAAAAAACTTTTCTGATGTTTTGCTATAGAAGAATCCCATCACATTGTCCTATCACTCTCACAGAAAGTTCTTATCTTTTTTCATTTCTATATCTAACTTAAGTTTCTGCAGCCCCATTAACTTACTTGTACCTGAGGAGCTAGACTAGCTCTCCTTATAATTGACTGATGACACATATGAATCAAATACAAGCCCGAATACGCAAATCAGCCAAGTCTTGGTAGCTCAAAGGTGCCCATCAGTCACCCTGGCTCCCTGACTGGCCTACTCGAGCTTCAGAGCTTCCGATCATGCCTTGGCCAGAACTTGCTCTCGGGTGGGGCCTTCCTATGGCTATGGAGTCAGGCTCCTGGCTTTGTATGACTCCTGACATGTTGATGTCCTATTACTGTGGGTTCACTGACATGTTGATTCCTCTCCTACTTTCATTTCCTGACAAAGGAGCTGGTAGCTCTCACCCTCAGGCACTGATCCTTGGCATACATCAGACTCTCCTGGCCCCAAGTTCTTGCCTAGACCAGTAACTCCTAGGCACCAGATCTTTATAACATACAATTTGATCACTCATTTGTAAAGACTCTCAAAATTTCTCTTGGTCAAGTTGAGTGGCACGAAGTATTTAAAAATATAAAAGTCTGTTTACCAGTGATATCATACTTCGTGAAAGCAGAGGTCAAAAAGAATTATTTAACATGGAATCATGAAAGCTAGAAGAAGTCTCCTTTATGGAATCAAACTCTCTTTATAGAATGTCCCTGATAGTAAATGATTAGTTGTTTATTATTATTAATAATATTATCATATAATATTAGTTTTTTATTATTAATGTTATATATTTTACAATAATATATACCACTAATAATACATTAAGGAGTTCTGGTAGCGTAGTGGTTACGAATCGGGCTGCGAACCTTAAGGTCAGCGGTTCGAAATTACCAGCCGCTCCGCGGGAGAAAGATGAGGCTTTCTACTCCCGTAAAGATTTACACCCTCGGAAACCCTGTACAGGGTCGCTAT
>NW_006426589.1:0-1149 GCF_000296735.1 Chrysochloris asiatica | reverse complement strand
CAAGAAAGAAGGAAAAGTTCAAAATAGCTGTCAGAAGAGACGCTGAAACTTCCCCTCCAACTTAGAGATGCTAAAGCAAATGAAGACATGAGGAAGTACAGGAGCTCAACAGAAAATTTCAAAGAGTAGCTCAAGAAGATAAAGCCAAATATTAAAAAAAAAAAAAAATGTGTAAAGATCTGGAGTCAGAAAACAAAAAAGGAGGAACACGGTCAACATTTCTCAAGCTAGGGGATATGAAAAAGAACTTAAGGCATTGATTTTGATTACTGAAGGATTCTCTGGGCAAATTATTAAATGATGCAGAAAGCAGCAAAAGAAGATGGAAGGAATACACAGAGTCACTGTACCAAAAGGAAATGGTTGATGGTAAACTGTTTCAAGTGGTAGCATATGATCAAGAGCCAGTGATCCTGAAGGAGGACATCCAAGGTGCATTGAAGGAATTGGATAACAACAGTGCACCAAGAAATGATGGAATTAAAATTGAAATCTTCCACGATAGTGAGGCAGCACAGGAGGCACTCACTTATCTATGCCAAGATATTTGGAAGACAGCTATCTGAAAGATACATATTTGTGCCCATTCCAAAGAGAGGTAACCCAATGGAAGTTATCAGGTAATATCTTTGATATCCCATGTAAGTAAAGTTTTACTAAAGGTAATACAGGAACGACTGCAATCATACATTGACAGAGAACTTCTGGAGGTTCAAGTCTGATTCATAAAAGGCCATGGAATGAGATATATCATTGCTGATATTCAGTGGATCTTTGCTAAAAGCAGAGAACACCAGAAAGATGTTTATCTGTGCTTTATTGAGTATACAAAAGGTTTTGATTGTGCAGATTATGACAAGCTGTGAACAACATTGCAAAGTATGCATATGTCTGAACACTTAATTTTGCTCATGAGGAATCTCTACATAGATCCAGAGACCATTTTTCTAACAGAACATGGGAACAATGAAAGGTACAAAATTAAGAATGGTGTGCATCAAGGTTGTATTCTTTCACCATACTTATTCAATCTGTATGCTGAGAAAATTATCTAAGAAGCTGGGTTCTATGAAGAAAAATGTGGCATCAGGATTGGAGGAAGACTCATTAACAACCTGCAATATGCAGATGATACAACCTTGCTTGCTG
>NW_006426588.1:0-1169 GCF_000296735.1 Chrysochloris asiatica | reverse complement strand
GGTATTGCTTGCCAAATGTCCTTTTCAGCACTATCGTGGTTGCTATAGAGAAGTCCAGCTTATTTTTTATGTTGATCTTATACCATGCCACTTTGTTGAGTCTCCCATTGAGGTCTAGAAGTTATTTTACTGAATCTTTATGCTTTTCTATGTATAGAATCCATATCTTCTGCAAATAGAGTTTTAATTCCTCTTTGCCAATTTTGATGCCTTTAATTTCTCTATCATGCTGTATAGCTCTGGCTAAAACTTTCAGCACAATATTGAATAGGTGTGGTCACAAAGGGCATCCTTGTCTGGTTCCTGTTCGCAGAAGGAAGATTTTCAGTTTCTCTACATTGAGGGTGATGTAGACTGTTGGTTTTTGTATATATGCTCTTGAGTATGTTGAGGAATTTCCCTTCAATTCCTACTTTGTTGACTGTTTTTATCAGGAATGGATGTCGGATTTTGTCAAATGCCTTTTCTGCATCAATTGATACGATCATGTGGTTCTTTTCTTTTTGCTTATTTATTTGATGGATTACTTTGATTGTTTTTCTAATGTTGAACCACACTTGCATCCCTTTTATGAAACCCACTTTGTTATGATTAATTTTTTGTGATTGTTGTTGTTGTGCTGTTGGATTCTGTTGGCTAGGATTTTGTTGGGAATTTTTGCATCAATATTAATGATCTATAGTTTTCTATGTTAGTGATATCCTTCCCTGGTTTTGCTATGAAGGTTATACTTGCTTTGTAAAAAAGCATTAGGGAGTTTTCCAACCTCTTCTGTATTCTGGAATAATTTGAGTAGAATTGGTGAAAGTTCTTCAATGAATGCTTGATAGAAGTCACTTGTGAAGCTATCTGGGCCTGGATTTCTTTTGGTTGGGAGTTTTTGATGACCTGATCAATTTCTTCTTTTGTTATCGGTCTGTTCAAGCTTTCTACTTAACTCTGAGTAAGTTTAGGTAGGTCGTGTTTTTCTAGAAATATATCCATCACTTCTAAGTATTCAACTTTGTTAGAGTCCAACTCTTCATAGTATTCTGTTACCATTTGATTTTGTTTGGTTCCGTTGTGAAATTGCCGATGTGGTTTATAATGCGAGTTATTTATGTTCTCTCCCTCTTTTCTTTTGTTTGCTTTGCCAATGGTTTGTCAATTTTATTAATCCTTTCAAAGAA
>NW_006426587.1:0-1179 GCF_000296735.1 Chrysochloris asiatica | reverse complement strand
ATATATTAAATTGTTAGTCTTCAAATTTCTATCTTCAGAAAGGAAGTAAAACTCAATACATGGATTTTTTACTTTTTTCACTGAAGATTTATTAATTATTAGATTTCCTAACACAAAATGTCTGGAAATTTGAATAAATCACATAAGAGTTTACAGTTTTTATAATATTTCATTATTTCATTAGGATGAGAAAATTTTTGGTAGAAATTTTCATTACATCATTATACTCAGATTTTTTTCTTCATTATATTTATAAATCATTTTCAATTTCCTATAGATGTATTTTATAACATTAGCATTGTATTTATAATTTTATATTTAAAAATTTCCTATGTAAATTGATGGGACATTTTATATATGCTAATTATTCAATATATTATTTATATAGACACATAAAATAATTTTAATATTTATATATTAATATTTTATCAATAATTTCTAGTCACTGCTAGTTTCCTAAGGCACTCTACTCATTGTCATTAACTTTCACTGTTTCACAAAATAAACTGATATAAAACACAATTTAAAAGTCACTATTTCCCAATGGAGACTTAAAGTTTTTTGTTTGTTTGTTTCCAGATATTTGGGAGATAAAATATTTCAGGAAAATTCTAAAAATATGATTCAGGCTGAACTAATACATAGATTTATACAATGCTCACGGAAGGAGGCTTCCCGTGGAGCCTTTGAATTGCATAAGACCATAGGTGGAAACCAAATCCCCATCCAGAATTTTCTGAGGTGGGAAATTTCCATTTGAAAGGACAAGCAGACCAGCCTGGACCAGCTAGAAGAACAGAAGATTCTTCTTGAAAGAAAGACCAGCAGGAAAAATAAAAAAACAATGACTGCAGTCCAACTGACTACTATAAGAACAAGCAAGTTGCTCCCCTGGGAGCCATCAAGGCAAGCAATCAAGTCTCCTCAGGGCAAACCCCCTTCCAAGACTGTGAGATTCAAGGGGAATACACGAGCAGGCATAGGGTCTTGCTGGTGACCACATTGGTCTACTGATAAGAGGACATGGGGGAAAAATAGCAATGAAGTTGTGAGCTAAGTACAACTACGTTCAATAGACTACTGTCCACCTAGATTGAGACCTGGTTGGCCAACAGTATGGCAAGACTGGGGGACTCCTGGGCCCAGGGACAGGGACATGGCCACAGAAGACTAGAGTGG
>NW_006426586.1:0-1176 GCF_000296735.1 Chrysochloris asiatica | reverse complement strand
TATTTTCTTCTCCAGTGCACATGGAACATTCTCCAGAATTGGCCATGTGTTAAGTCACAAAGCAAGCCTCCATAAATTTACAAACATCAAACTACTACAGAGCATCTTTTCAGACCACAATAATATAAAACTAGAAATCAACAAGAAGAAGACTAAGAAAATAAAGTCGAATACATGGAAACTGAACAACAAAAGTGAATGGGTAAAATAAGAAATTGAACATGAATTCATAAACTTCCTAGAAAAAAATGAGAATGCAAACACAACATACCAAAATCTTTGGGACACGGTAAAAGTAGTGCTGAGAGGACAATTTATTGTGATTATGTGCACATCCGAAAAGAAGAAAGAATAAAAATTAACACATTAACACAACATCTCCAACAATTAGAAATTGAACAACAGAGAGAAACTACAGTCACCAAAAGAAAAGAAAGAATAATGATAAGAGCAGGAATAAATAAGATGGAAAACAGAAAAACTATAGAAAGAATCAACAGGACAAGAAACTGGTTCTTTGAAAGGATTAATAAAACTGACAAGCCATTGGCAAACCTAACCAAAGAAAAGAGGAAGTAGACACGAAAAAATTGCTTTAGAAACCACAGGGGCGATGTCACAATAGAACGAAAAACATCAAAAGGATAATAACAGATTACTGTGAAGACTTGTACTCAAACAAATTCAAAAACTTAGAAGAGGTGGATGCAGTTTTAGAAAACATGACCTACTAAAACTTAAACAGAGTGAAGTATAAAACATGAGCAGACCCAAAACAAAAGAAAAAGTTGATCAGGTCAACAAAAGATTCCCAATTAAAAGATGTCCAGGTCCAGAAGGCCTCACTGGTAAATTATACCAAACATTCAAGGAAGTTCACCAATTCTACTCATATTATTCCAGGATATAGAATAGGACAGAAAACTTCCTAACAATATTTATGAAGCAAACATAACCCTCATCCCCAAACCAGGGAAGGACATCACTAAGAAAGAAAACTATAGACCAATATCCCTCATGAACATAGACCCAAAAATTCTCAACAAAATCCTAGCGAAGAGAATCCAGCACCACATCAAAAAAATAATACATCATGACCAAGTGGGTTTCATAAAAGGGATGCAAGGATGGTTCAACACTAGAGAAGCTATCAACGTTGTCCACCATATAAATAAA
>NW_006426585.1:0-1187 GCF_000296735.1 Chrysochloris asiatica | reverse complement strand
TTTATAAGACATGTTGCCAGTGTAATTTTTAGTTCAATGGCCTCTCCTTCATATTCTTCCTAATGTGAGATGTCTGACCCTACCTCTTCTTGGTTCTCCTCACATCTCCCCAACTCTTTTCCCTTTTCCCATTCAAATATACTAACATTCACACATCTATATCTATGTATCTACATTACAGATTTCATCAATGTTTCAACATTTGAGGCCTTAAACTTCTCCTTTACACTCTCACCTAGCGAGCATTTCTACTTATGAGTGCTGTTTTTTTTCCAGTAGAAAAATCATGTCCAAAATAGTTTTATCCCTGACCTCTTCTTCCTCTACTTGTCTACAAGTTATTATGTGAATGAATGTCAAAAATCAAATATGTGTGGCAGTTTAGGCCTAGTCGAAAAGGAAAAGACTTTGGGGCCAAACAAACCTATGTGAATCCTAGTTATGTAACATATTTTAATTCATTGATCGTCTTCCTTATCTTTAAAATGGGAATAATTATGCCTACTCCTTAGGGTATGGGAGAAAGATGAGCTCTGGTCTCAAACAGATTTACAGTCTTGGAAACCCTACACAAGTCCTTATAAGTTGGAACCAACTCAATGGCACTTAACAAAAACTCTTTAGGGTTACTGTCATGAATTATACTGTGCCTCCACCTACATGCTTCCCCCCCTAAAATATGTGTCAACTTAGTTGGGTAGTGATTCTCAGTGGTTTGGCAGTTATGTAATGATATAATGTGGCAGCTACGTGCTAAATCTCCATTGTGTGATCTGATGTGAGGAACCAATACGATTAAGGGTGGGTTATCATGCCTTTAATCCCAACACAACCTAATGTCAGAAAGTTTTCCAGGAGTGTGGCCTGCAACACCCTTGATCTTACAAGAGCTAAAAGCAGGAAGAAGTAAGCAGAGACAGGGAGCCTATTAACATCAGTAAGTAGATCCTGAAGTGGAGTGCATCCTTTGGATCAGGGTCCCTACACTGGGAAGCTCCTAGATCCAGATTAGTGCCAAGACCCATGAAGATCTCCAAGGAATGGTGAACATACAGATGCTGAAAGGAGACCAAGACTTCTCTAAGAATTAATAAGAGAGAAAGCCTTCCCTTGGAGTTGGCACTCTGAATTTGGACTTTTAGCCTCCTAAACTGTGAGAGAATAAATCTCTGGTTGTTAAAGCATTC
>NW_006426584.1:0-1136 GCF_000296735.1 Chrysochloris asiatica | reverse complement strand
AGAGACGATAGTTGGTATCAACTCAGTACACCTGGTTGTATTTTTTTTTTTTTTTTTTTTTTTTTTTTTTTTTTGGCGAGAGGTTTCCCTGGGCTTTGTAGTAAGAAACCCACCATAAGGGACAAATGATTTACCCAATACCATTTCATGAGATGCCAGATTTGAGATTAGTATTTGGGCTTTTATCTGCTGGGATCCTGGTGAAGAAATGTTCAGTCCGTGGATGTGGTTGGATTTAGCTGAGACAATGAGCTTTGAAAGAGACTTTTTTTTTTTTTTTTTCATTTCTACTAAATGTGAGTGTGAAATGAATGCAGTCAAAGTTCATTTTTTGTCTGCTTTTCAGGAACCAACTTTTCAGGATTATCTACTAATTAAACTTTAAAGAGCTTAAAGAACTGCTTTGGAGAAGTATGTGGTGGTGGTGCTTATGTGCCATCGAGTCACAGGGTTTCCAAGGCTGTAAGTCTTTAGAGGAGCAGAAAGCTGCATCTTTCTCCCTCGGAACAGCTGGTAGTTTCGAACCATTGGCTTTGAGGTTAGCAGCCCGACTCGCAACCACTACACTACTAGAACTCCTTGGAGACGTATGTAGGGGCTTTACAAAGTTGGTTAGTGGAAAATTCCATTATATTCTAATTCCATTTTTACACAAACTCTTTGAAGCCCTCTGGTATTGTAATTTTCACTGCTGGATAAATCTCTGAGGAGTTTGTTTTTAAAAAAGTCGACTTTGTGAAGAGAAAACTTGTTACACGTTGACATTACAGCTAGATTGAGGATTAAAATGTGTAGGCTAATAGCCACCCCAAGTTTTGGAACTGTTCTCTATGCTTTGTGTGTATTATTACTATTTTTAATCCTCCCGAACAGTCCTGTGGGTTTAAGTACCGTTGTTGTTGTTGTTGTTAAGTGTTGTCAAATTGGTTCCAATGATCCCTGTATATGGTCTCTGTGAAGCAGCTGGTAGGTTTGAACCGCCGACCTTGTGGTTAGCAGTCTAGTGTATATCCTACAGCGCCACACCAGGACACTCTCTCCTGTTGTGGTTAAGTGCCATTGAGTCGGTTCTGACTCATAGTGACCTTAGCTGGTGGGTTGAATCCCCATTCTTGCAGTTAGCTGTCCAGTCCAGT
>NW_006426583.1:0-1163 GCF_000296735.1 Chrysochloris asiatica | reverse complement strand
TTTTTTTTAGCTTGTTCTTGTCAATTTCTTCATAGTTTTAATGTTTATAAAATCTCCATGGATTTTTCATTTTTTGATTTGATGTGAAGGTCTTTTAATTTTCTTTGAGGTTAACCTGTACTTTATTAATTTCTTCCCCATTTTAAAACGGTATTTTTTATCTTGGAATCTTCCTGATCTCCTCAACACTAGGAGCTCTGTAACTATATTTTTCCTGCTTGTAGTTGTCATGATCATAGACTGACATCCAACATTCCTTATTTTCTGCTTATAGTTTTGGTATACTCTGGACACTCATGTATCTAGACTGAATTCTGGTTGATGCTGCCATGTATGTCAATCTCTGTTTGTTATCTGTGCTTGTTGGTTTTCAGTCCAAAGAACTACCTTTAGTATATTTTGGAGATTGGCTTGACTTTCTTTTTTTTAAGTTTTTATTGTGAATTGAGTGATTGTTTACATTGGAGAACATCGGTTTTACACCAACGTCATCATTTCATTACAATGATTACAGTCTCCTCCATGCATCATCATTCAACAGTATTTGCTTCCATTCCCTCTGTTTTTTTGTTTGTTTTTTTTGAGGGAGTGGGTGGGTAGGGGATATACACAGAAACACTAAGGAATATATGATAATTTAAACAAGCAAAGAGCACACTCTGCAAGCCTGCTTCTTGGCCACCAGCACAGAGTCTTTCTTTCCATGAGTCCAGAGTCCTCAGTTGCTCCCTCTCTTCATGTCCTCATCTCTGCCTCCATCTCTGGTGTCACTGCTTCTCTGGATAGGGTCCTGCATTCCGCTTGTGCTCTTCTCCCTTGATGATCTTAGGGTCCTCTGTTTCTGTACTATAAGATTAACTCCCCAGTTTTTGTTATTTAATTTCTACCTTTACAGTTGTGACAGTCACAAATAGTCATGATAACAATTATTCACTATTGAATTATAAGAATCTTATCCTCATCTCTTTTCATCAGACCTGTATAGACAAGATGAAACTATTCAGTGGGTCCTCTGTTTTCCCTGGCACACTCTTAAACTAAACTCTCTCTTGAAAACTTGTAAGCTAGTCACTTCGTGCCATTATCCGCCCCCGCCCTCCCCATTTTAGGTAACCAATGTCTAAGTTGCCTGTCCATATCTACCCTGTATACAGAAGGGATAG
>NW_006426582.1:0-1187 GCF_000296735.1 Chrysochloris asiatica | reverse complement strand
TGTCATCCCACAAGTCTTCTGGTCTTCGGTCTTTAGTGTTTAATGTATCAAATCCGTTCTTCAGATGATCTCTAAATTCAGGTGGATTATATTCAAGGTCATATTTTGGCTCTTGTGGACTTGTTTTCAGTTTCTTCAGCTTCAGTTTGAATTTGCATATGAGCAATTGATGGTCTGTTCTACTGTCTGCCCCTGGCCTTGTTTTGACTGATGATATTGAGCTTTTCCATTGTCTCTTTTCACAGACGTAGTCATTTTGATTTATGTGTATTTCATCTGGTGAGGTCCATGTGTATTAGTGTCTCTTATGCTTTCTAAAGAAGGTATTTGAAATGAACATATCATTGATTTTTCAGAATTCTATCATATGATAGAATGATAAATGATCTTCAGCATCATTTCTATCACCAAGGCCATATTTTCCAACTATTGATCTATTCTGTTTGTTCCCAACCTTTGCATTCCAATCACCAGTAATGACCAATCCATCTTGATTGCATATTTGATCAATTTCAGATTGAAGAAATTGATAGAATTATTTTATTTCATCCTCACTGGCTTTAGTTGTTGGTGCAAAAATTTGGATAACAGTGGTATTAACTGGGCTTCCCTGTAGGCGCATGGATATTATCCTATCACAGACAGCATTGTACCTCATGACTGATCAGAATATATTCTTTCTGATGATAAATGCAACACCATTCCTCTTCAATTTGTCATTCCCGGCAAACTAAACCATGTGGTTGTCAGATTCAAAATGGCCCATACCAGTCCATTTCAGCTCACTAATACCTAAAATACTGATGTTTATGGATTCCATTTCACTTTTGACAGTTTCCAATTTCCCTAGATTTATACTTCAAATTAATGTTCTGATTATTAATAGGTGTTTATAGCTGTTTCTCTTCATTTTGTGTTGTGCCCCATCAGCAAATGAATGTCCCGCAGACTTTTCTCCCATGGACTTTACTCCATTTGTCATCATGGTCAGCTCTACTTTGAGGAGGCAGCTCTTCTCCAGTCACATTTCGAATGCCTTCCAACCTGAGGGCCTCATTTTCCTGCAGTATATCTGACAATGTTTCTCTGCTATTCATAAGGTTTTCAGTGACTAAATATTTGGAAGTAGTTCATCACTCCTTCTTCCTAGTCTGTCTTTGTCTAGAAGCTCATCTGAAACCTGTCCA
>NW_006426581.1:0-1187 GCF_000296735.1 Chrysochloris asiatica | reverse complement strand
CTCTGAAACCCTATATTTAGGGTCACTATGAATGAGTTGGAACCCACTCGATGGCACTTAACAGCAAGTTGTAGATTTAGACAGATTAGTAATAAAGGACTGGTGGTTAACTTCTGAAAGTCAGTCAACAAAAACCCTATGGATCACAATAGTCTGATCCACATTTAATCAATGGTATGGCATAGGACCAGACAGCATTTAGTTTTGTTGTGCATATCACAGTGAGTCAAGGGCTAACTCCATAGCAGTTAACAAAAAAAATTAAGTACCTGAGTAAGTGCAGAGCCTATGCATTTAGTCAGTAATTCAAATAATTGCAGTATCCTACTACTTGTCTTTCACCGAATAAATTTAATTCAATAAATGAACATACAATAAAAGTTTTTTTAATTTTTTGTTTAAGGCAATATTGCATGTCAAATAGAACCTGGTGGTTCAAATAGTCAATGCATTTCATGTGTTCAATGGAGTTACTAGGGAAAATCTCATATTGTTTTCAGTTACTCAATGGCAGTGATTTAAGATGGGAACAAATAAGGAGATATCTAGATCGCCAGGTGGTCATTTAAGGTCTAGCTTTCTGGTCTCTCTTATCCTACAAACCATCTTGAAAGTTAGAGTTCATTATAGGCATAAGTAGTATTCTTTGGAAAATAGTAATTAAATATGTCTGCTAATCCCTACTCCTCCAGTATATATGCTCCTCCCTATAAGCTTATTAGAGTCCTGGTGTGGCGCTGTGGGTTAATGCACCAGACTGCAAAGGTGTTTGAACTGCAAGGTCAGTGGTTCAAGTTCACCAGCTGTTCCTTGGAAACCCTATACAGGATCGCTATGGGTCGGAATTGACTCAGCGGCACTTAACAACAACCAGCTTATTTGAGTCCTGATGTGATGCTGTTGGTCAATGCACTGGGCTACAAAGTCAGGTTGAACTGCATGGTCGGTGGGTCAAGCTCACCAGCCACTCCTCAGAAATCCTATACAGGGTCACTATGAGTTGGAACCAACTCAGCGGCCCTTAATAACAACAACAACAACCAGCTTATTAGGAGCTCTAGTAGCATAATGCATTACAAACTGGGTTACTAACTGCAAAGTGTTCAGTTAGAATCTACCAGTCATTCCACAGGAGAAAGATGAGGCTTTCTGCTTCTGTATAGATTTACAGACTCTGAAACCCTATA
>NW_006426580.1:0-1187 GCF_000296735.1 Chrysochloris asiatica | reverse complement strand
GAATGCTTTAACAACCAGAGATTTATTCTCTCACAGTTTAGGAGGCTAAAAGTCCAAATTCAGAGTGCCAACTCCAAGGGAAGGCTTTCTCTCTTATTAATTCTTAGAGAAGTCTTGGTCTCCTTTCAGCATCTGTATGTTCACCATTCCTTGGAGATCTTCATGGGTCTTGGCACTAATCTGGATCTAGGAGCTTCCCAGTGTAGGGACCCTGATCCAAAGGATGCACTCCACTTCAGGATCTACTTACTGATGTTAATAGGCTCCCTGTCTCTGCTTACTTCTTCCTGCTTTTAGCTCTTGTAAGATCAAGGGTGTTGCAGGCCACACTCCTGGAAAACTTTCTGACATTAGGTTGTGTTGGGATTAAAGGCATGATAACCCACCCTTAATCGTATTGGTTCCTCACATCAGATCACACAATGGAGATTTAGCACGTAGCTGCCACATTATATCATTACATAACTGCCAAACCACTGAGAATCACTACCCAACTAAGTTGACACATATTTTAGGGGGGGAAGCATGTAGGTGGAGGCACAGTATAATTCATGACAGTAACCCTAAAGAGTTTTTGTTAAGTGCCATTGAGTCGGTTCCAACTTATAAGGACTTGTGTAGGGTTTCCAAGACTGTAAATCTGTTAGAGACCAGAGCTCATCTTTCTCCCATACCCTAAAGAGTAGGCATAATTATTCCCATTTTAAAGATAAGGAAGACGATCAATGAATTAAAATATGTTACATAACTAGGATTCACATAGGTTTGTTTGGCCCCAAAGTCTTTTCCTTTTCGACTAGGCCTAAACTGCCACACATATTTGATTTTTGACATTCATTCACATAATAACTTGTAGACAAGTAGAGGAAGAAGAGGTCAGGGATAAAACTATTTTGGACATGATTTTTCTACTGGAAAAAAAACAGCACTCATAAGTAGAAATGCTCGCTAGGTGAGAGTGTAAAGGAGAAGTTTAAGGCCTCAAATGTTGAAACATTGATGAAATCTGTAATGTAGATACATAGATATAGATGTGTGAATGTTAGTATATTTGAATGGGAAAAGGGAAAAGAGTTGGGGAGATGTGAGGAGAACCAAGAAGAGGTAGGGTCAGACATCTCACATTAGGAAGAATATGAAGGAGAGGCCATTGAACTAAAAATTACACTGGCAACATGTCTTATAAA
>NW_006426579.1:0-1143 GCF_000296735.1 Chrysochloris asiatica | reverse complement strand
GTTGGAAATAGAAATACCTTATGATTCAGCAATTCCTCTACTTGTTATTTACCCACAAGAAATACGAGCCACAACACGAGAAGATGTATGCACACCAATGTTCATGGCAGCACTATTTACAATAGTAAAAAGATGGAGACAGCTTAACTGCCTATTAACGGAAGAATGGATAAACAAACTGTGGTACATACACACAGTGGAATATTATGCTACCTTGAAGAATAACAAGGAAGGTGCAAGCCACTGCATAATATGGATGAACCTGGAGGACATTATGTTGAATGAAATTAAGTCAGTCACAAAAGGAGAAATACTGCATAGGACCACTAATGTAAAAGACTAAGAACCCATACTAAAGTGGGGGGTGGGGGGATATTCTTTGGTGGTTACCGGAATGTGGGGTGTGGGGTGAGGGGAGGGAGGGGAAGGTGGATCACTGGATAAGGACTAGACACAGGATAGTTTGGGTGCTAGGGAGGGGGGCAATACACAAGAAGGGGAGGGGAATGGAAGAAACAAGTGGACAGGAAAACAATTAGGCAGGTTTGCATGGGTTAAGTGGGACAGAGGTAAATAATGATGTATGCACAACCTTGGAACAGGACTCTGGGTTACAGGGATTGAAACTTGGTTGGAATGGGGAAAAGGGGGGAAATAATGTTAAGATGCTTGGCTGTCTTTTGAATCTTGATTTCCCTGGCATACCATTATAAAAAGGACACTTGAGGGAGAGAGAAAGGAATAGCCAGAAATATCAACCATAGAAAGCTTGTAAGTCCATCTTCAGCCTATAACTGATTGGAATACCAAAAATGGGGCTACAGCGTGCCCAGTGAAGGAGGCTTCCTGCGGAGCCTATGCACTACATAAGACCATAGGTGGAATCCTGAATCCCATCCAGAACCTACTGAAGTGGGAAATTTCCACTTGTAAGAACAAGCAGACCAGCTTGGAGTGGCTAGAAGAACAGAAGACACTTCTTGAACTAAAGACCGACAGGAAAAATACAAAAAAATATAGGCAGACTGACTGTTACTACAAGAACAGGCAGGTTGCTCACCCAGGAGACATCAAGGCAAGTGGTCAGGTCCCCTCAAGGCAAACCCCCTTCCAAGACTAAGATTCAATGGGAATACATGTGCT
>NW_006426578.1:0-1191 GCF_000296735.1 Chrysochloris asiatica | reverse complement strand
CCTCAGAAACCCTATACAGGGTCGCTGTGGGTTGGAACCAACTCGACGGCACTTAACAACAACAACAACAAGGAAGACCAGTTAATATAACTGTTATTCAAAATTACACACAACCATTAGTGCCAAAGATGAAGAAATAGAAGAGGACATGATGCTAAGTGAAAAAAGTCAATTTAAAAAGTCAGCTTTTAAATGAGTCCACTATTATAAAAAGTCACAGTAGAAGAATTCTAGAAATACACAGCCTACCCAAACTAAGTTGTGGATGAACAAATTTCTAGAAAAACACACCCTACTCAACATGGACTGAAGAAGAATTTTTTAACAGACCTATGATAACAACAAAAAAAATTATCGGGTCATTTAAGACTTGTAACAAAAAAAAAACCAGTCTGGATATAGATGGCTTCATTGGTGAACTCCATCAAACATTCAGAGAAGAGCTAACACCACATCTATGCAAATGATTCCAAAGCATAGAAAAGGTTAGAAAACTCCTGAATTCATTTTTTGAAGTGAGGATAACCCTAATACCAAAACCAAAGGCATCACTAAAAAAAGAAAAGTACAGACCATTATTCCCCATGAACATAGATACAAAAATTCTCAATTAAATCCTAGCCAATAGAACCCAACAAAATACCAAAAAAAATTTATGCATCGTGACTATATAAAATTTATACCAAGTATGTAAACACCAGGCAGTGTTTTGTTCTGTTATGCATAGGGTCTCTAAGAGTTGGTGCTGTCGATGGCACCTAACAACATGTAAGGATTGTTCAACATCAGAAAAATAATCAGTGTAATCCACCATATAAATAAGAAAAAAGAAAAGAACCACATGATCATACTGATTAATGCAGAAAAGGCATTTGACAACATCCACCATCCATTACTGGTAGAAAACAGTCAAAAAAAAAAAAAAAAATAGAAATAGAAAGGAATTTTCACAACATAATTAAGCGCATATATACAAAGGGAATCCTGGGGTGGTGCTATAGGATAAACACTGGACTGTTAACCACACGATCATTGATTCAAACTCATGGTTGCTATGAGTCAGAACCAACTTGACAGAACTTAACAACAACATACAAAGGAATCCTTATGAGACACAGTAGGATAAGCACTGGACTGCTAATTGTAAAGTCAATGGTTCAAACCCACCAGTCACTCCTCAGAAACCCTATA
>NW_006426577.1:0-1188 GCF_000296735.1 Chrysochloris asiatica | reverse complement strand
TTTTTTTCCTCTTCTTTCTTCTCCAACTTGGGCTTTGATCATCCAATCATTGAAGCCAGGTCAAGTGGGTATTATCTTCAAGTGTGGGTGTTCTTGTACATATGCCCTCTCTTATTAACAATTGGAAGCTTCACTCTCCACACTAGTCCTCTGTGGCTATGTCACTGACTCTGGACCCAAGGGTCCCCAGGTCTTGCCACACTGCTGGCCTACCAGGTCTCCACCCAGGTTCACAAGTATCTATTGAACGCTGCAGGGCTTAGTTTGCAGCTTCATTGCTGTTTTTCCCTCCCTTCCACTTATTGGTGACGAACATGGTCACCAATCAGAGCATGTATTACCACTGAGTATTAGTCTTGGAAGGGGGTTTGCCCTTAGGGGACCTGACCACTTGCCTTGATATCTCCTGGGTGAGCAACTTGCTTGTTCTTGTAGTAGGCAGTCAGACTGCCTATATTGTTTTGTATTTTTCCTGTAGGTCTTTCTTTCAAGAAATATCTTCTGTTCTAGCCACTCCAGGCTGGTCTGCTCGTACTTTCAAGTGGAAATATCCCATCTCTTATGATCTGGATGTGGTTCAGTATTCCACGTATAGTCTTATGTAATGCAGAGGCTCCACAGGAAGCCTTCTTCACTGGGCACATTGTAGCCCCATTTTAGGTATTCCAAACAGTTATAGGCAGAAGACAGACTTACAAGCTTTCTATGGTGATATTTCTGGCTATTCCTTTCTCTCCCCCTCCAGTGTCTATTTTATAATATAATGCAAGGAAAACCAAGATTCAAAAGACAGCCAAGAATCTTAAAATTATTTCCCCCATGATTGGAATCATCATGTCTAAATCCCTATATCCCAGAGCCCTGTAGTTCCAAGGTTGTGCATACATCATTATTTACCGCTCTCCCACTTAGTCCATGCAAATTTGCCTAATTGTTCTCTCATTTGTTTTGCTCTTCCATTCCCCTCTCCCTTTTTGTATATTGCCCCCCTCCCCAGACACCCAAACTATCCTGTGTCTATTCCCTGCCTTGTGCTCCATCTTCCCCTTCCTCCCCTCACCCAACCCCCAATTCCCAGAAACCAGCAAAGAATCCACCCCCCTTTAGTATGGGTTCTTTTTCTTAGTCTTTTACAGTAGTGGTCCTATGCAGTATTTCTCCTTTTGTGACTGACTAATTTCACTCAAC
>NW_006426576.1:0-1188 GCF_000296735.1 Chrysochloris asiatica | reverse complement strand
AAAAGGTCAAAATGGATGTCAGAAGAGACACTGAAATTTGCTCTTCAGCTTAGAGATGCTAAAGCAAATGGAAGAAATGAGGAGGTACAACAGTCAAAGATCAGCTAGAAACAATAAAGCCAAATATTACAACAATATGTGCAAAGATCTAGAATCAGAAAACCAAAACAAAGAACACAATCAGCATTTCTCAAGCTTGGGGAACTGAAGAAAAAATTCAAGTTCTTGATTTTCATTATCGAAGGATTCTCTGGGCAAATTACTGAATGATGCAGAAAACATCAAAAGAAGATAGAAGGAATACTCAGAATCACTATACCAAAAGGAAATGATTGATGTTGAAACATTTCAAGAGGTAGTATATGATCAAGAACCAATGATATTGAAGGAAGAACTCCAAGATACATTGAAGGAATTGGCAAAAAACAAGGCACTGGGAATCGATGGAATAAAAACGGAAATCTTTAAATAAAGTGAGGCAGTACTGGAGACACTCATCTATGCCAAGAAATTTGGAAGACAACTATTTGTCTTACTGATTGGAAGAGATCTCTATTTGTGGCCATTCCAAAGAAAGGTGACCCAGTGGAATAAGGAAATCTTCAGACAATATCTTTGATATCCCATTTGAGTAAAGTTTTACTATGGCAATAAAGAAATGGCTGGAAGCATACATTGATAACTAACAACCAGAGATTCACACTGGATTCAGAAGAGGCCATGGAACAAGGGATATCATTGCTGATATCTGAGGGATCTTGGCTGAAAGCAGAGAATATCAGAAAGATGTTTACCTGTGTTTAATTGACTATAGAAAGGTTTTCAATTGTGTGGATCATGACAAGCTATGGACAACATTACATAGTATGAGTATTCCTGAACACTTATTTGTGCCCATAAGATATATGTACATGGACCAAGAGGAAGTTGTTCCAACAGAACATGGGAACTCTGAATGGTTTAAAATTAAGAAAGATGTGCAACAGGGTTGTATTATTTTACCATTGTTATTCAACCTGTATGCTGAGGAAATAATCTGAGAAAATGGGTTATATGAAAAAAAATGTGGCATCAAGATTGAATGAATACTCATTAGAAACCTGCGATATGCAGATGATACAACCTTGCTTGCTGAAAGTGAAGAGGACTTAAAATATTTACTGATGAAAACCAAAGAGTACAGCCTTC
>NW_006426575.1:0-1188 GCF_000296735.1 Chrysochloris asiatica | reverse complement strand
CTGCTTCTCTGGATAGGGTCCCGTACTCTGCTCTTCTCCCTTGATGGTTCCAGGGTCCTCCGCTCCTGGACTGCAAGATCAATCTCCAGTGCTTTTTCTACAGAACGATCACATTCATTTTAGGTAAAAAGACTGAGTATACTAAAAAGTAAAATTTTTTTAGCCCAACTGTACTTAAAACTGGCAGAGCCTTGTTTTCCATTAGTAACCACTATCATGAACATTTTAATTGAATACTAAGTTCTCAGGCCACCACTCCTCTGTCAGTTTGTCTTACTGTGGTGGCTTGTGTGTTGCTGTGATGCTGGAAGCTATGGCACTAGTATTTTAAATACAAACAGGGCCACCCATAGTGGACAGGCTTCAGTAGAGCTTCCAGAAAAAAGACTAAGAAGAAAGAAAGGCTGACTTCTCAATATTTAGCCACTGAAAACCTTATGCAGCAGAACTTTGCAGATATAGTGTCAGAAGATTTCAATCCTGAGGTTGGAAAGCAATCAAAATACAACTGGGGAAAAGCTGCCTTCTCAAAATAGAGTTGACCATAATGATCTGAATGAGGCAAAGTTTTTGGAAAATGTATGGGGTACAACTCAAAATGAGGAGAAACAGCTGCAAATATTCATTAATAATCAGAACATGGAATGTACAAAATATGAGTCTTGAAAAGTTGGAATTTGTCAAAATTGAAATAGAGCACATAAAGATCAATATTATAGGCATTAGGGAACTGAAATGGATTGGTACTGGCCATCTTGAATCAGAAAATCATATTGTTTGTTATGACTAGAATGACAAATTGAAGAGAGATGGCATTGCATTCATCCTCAAAAGAAATATTTCAATATTTACCTTGAAGTATAATGCTGTCTGTGATAAGATAATATCCATATGCCTACAAGCCATGATATTTTCAATAATCTCATATGCATGTGAAAGCTGGACAGTGAATAAGGAAGACTGCAGAAGAATTGATGCTTTTGAGTTACGGTGTTGGAGGAGAATATTGAAAGTGCCACGGGAAGAAGTGCAGCCAGAGTGCTCCTTGGAGGCCAGGATAGCCAAACTTCATCTCTCATACTTTGGACATGTTGCCAGAAGGGACCAGTTGCTGGAGAAGGATATCATGTTTGGTAAGGTGGAGGGTCAGAGAAAAAGAGGAAGACCCCCAACAAGATGGATTGGCCA
>NW_006426574.1:0-1187 GCF_000296735.1 Chrysochloris asiatica | reverse complement strand
CAGTCTGGTGTATTAACCCATAGTACCACAGCAGGCCTCAATCTGTATACTGAACAAATAATCTGAAAAGATGAATTATATGAAGGGGAATGTGGCATCAGGACTCAAGGAAGATTTATGAACATCCTGCAATATGCAGAGGACACAACCTTGCTTGATAGGAGCAAAGACGACTTGAAATACTTACTAAAACAGGGTGGGCAGTTCAAACCCACCAGCTATCCCTGGAAACTCTATACAGGATCACTATGAGTTGGAACCAACTTGTCAGCATTTAAGAACAATATACCATCTCTAGGATCGTGGTAGCTCCATGGGATAAGCACTGGACTGTGAACCAAAAGGTCCGTGATGCGAGGCCAGCAGCTACTCTGTGGGATAAAGATGAGACTTTCCGCTCCCATAGAGACTGACGGCCTTGAAAATCCTATGCAGGGTTGCTATGAGTTGATGCCACTTAACAATTTATCACGTCCCATGCTCTGTGACCCTCCTGCATTGGGTTTTTGCCAGATCCGCCAGACCATCCTCAGACAGTCACATGGTTCACTCTCAACTTCCATTTACACAAAATTGACCTTCTCAATGAGTGTGGAGGCTGAATAATGGCCCCCAAAGATATCCACATCCTAATCCCAAGAGGCTGTGTTACCTTACATGGCGATAGCTTAGAAAATTCTGCAGGTCAATTCTACTCTGCCACGTGAAGATATAATTAAGGATCTTGAGATGGGGAGATTTTCTGGGTGGGCCCTCAATGCAATCCTAAGTGTCTTAGGATAAGAGAGCTGCAAAGGAAGCTGAGGACCCAGAAGACGAAGCCAGTGTGACCACATCAGACAATGACACAAGATGCTATGCTGCTGGCTTTAAAGATGGAAGAAGAGGCACCAGCCAAGGGACACAAAGAATGCAGCTCTAGAAGCAGGGAAAGGCAAGGACGATTCTCCCAGAGCCTCCAGAGGCTGTGGCCCTGCTCATCCTTTGATTTGGGCCCCAAATAGCTGATTTTGGACTTCTGACCTCCATAACTATGAAAGAATAAGTGTGTGCTATTTTAACCACCTTGTTTGTGATAATTTGTTACAGGAGTTACACGAAACTAACAGAGCAAGGTTGGCTTTGACCACTACCTCTAAAATTACATCTCTCCACCAACACCCTTCCCTGTTTCACTTTCTCTTTCA
>NW_006426573.1:0-1132 GCF_000296735.1 Chrysochloris asiatica | reverse complement strand
GTAGAAGAATTGATGCCTTTGAGTTATGGTGTTGGAGGAAAATATTGAAAGTGCCATAGGCTGCCAAATGAACCAACAGATCAGTTTTGGAAGAGTGCTCCTTGGAAGCCAAGATGGCCAAACTTGGTCTCTCATACTTTGGACATATTGTCAGGAAGAATCAGTCACTGGAGAAGGATATCACGTTTGGTAAGGTGGAGGGTCAGGGAAAAAGAGGAAGACCTCTAATGAGATGGATTGGCCAAGTGGCAGCATCGATGGACTCAAGCTTGGCAAGTAGTGAGGTTGGCCCAGGATCTGACAGTGTTTTGTACTGCTGTGCATAAGGTCACTGTGGGTTGGTACTGACTCAATGGCACCTAACAACAACAAGGATTTACAGCCTTGAAAACTCTGTATGGGTCACTATAAGTAGGAATCGAGTACATTGCATAGAACAACAACAAATGCCTAAAATATACATCCCATGTTCCGATTATTAATGGATGTTTGCAGCTGTTTTTCTTTATTTTGAGTTGTGTCCCATCCACAAATGATTGTCCGGGGGCTTTATTCCACTCGTGTCACCAGGCAGGTCTTCCCCAGTGACGTTTTGAGTGCTTTCCAAACTGAGGGGCTCATTTTCTAGCCCTATATCTGACAGTGTAAGGAGCTCTGGTAGCTTAGTGGTTACGAATCGGGGTGGGAACCACAAGGTCAGCAGTTCAAAACTACCAGCTGTTCCATGGGATAAAGATGAGGCTTTCTACTCCTGTAAAGATTTACACCCTCGGAAACACTATATAGGGTCGCTATGAGTGAGAACCGACTGTAAGGCACCCACATAACAACAACAATATATGACAGTGTATCTCTCTTATTCGTAAGGTTTTCAGCAACTAAATAAACACTCCGAAACTGTCTGATACTCCTTCTATTCACCTGGAAGCTCATCTGAAAAGCTGTCCACCACGGGAGACCCTGTTGGTGTTTGAAACATCCTGAATTAGAGCTCCTTACAAACCAGAGATGAAGTTTGGCCGTCCTGGCCTCCAAGGAGCACTCTAGCTGCACTTCTTCCAACACAGATCTGTTGGTTCTTTTGGCAGCCCATGTCCCTTTCAATATTCTCCTCCAACACCATAACTCAAAA
>NW_006426572.1:0-1150 GCF_000296735.1 Chrysochloris asiatica | reverse complement strand
CCCTAGGACCATCAAGGGAGAAGAGCAGAGAGCGGGACCCTACCCAGAGAAGCAGTGATGCCGGAAATGGAGCCAGAGATGATGACATGGAGCAATAGAGCATGTGGAGACTTTAGATCCAGAGAGGGAGAGTGACTGTGTGCTGAAGACCTGGGGGGTATGGGGGAAGGATTGCATGGAGGGGATTGTAAGCATGGCAAAGAGACGATAAATGATAGAATGAATGTAAAACTAATGTTCTCCCATGTAAACTATCACATAATTCACAATAAAAGATTAAAAAAAAAAAAAAAAGAATTATTGGCATTGTAGAACAAGAAGAATCACACAAGTCCACAGAGGAAATAGTTGAAGAACTGCTGGAAGAAAACTTCTCTAACATCCTAAAAAGTGAAAAGATAAACATTAAAGAAGCTCAGCAAACCCCAAGAAGGATAGACCCCAAAAGAAAATCACCGACGCATATCATAATCAACTTCTCCAAAATGAAAGATAAGGAGACACTCCTGAAAGCAGCTAGGGAAAACAGAATTGTCACATACAAAGGCATGCAAGTCAGATTAAGCTCAGATCTCTCAGCAGAAACCATGCAAGCAAGAAGACAATGGGGAGACATATATAAAACCCTGAAAGAAAAAAAAAACTGCCAACCAAGAATCCTTTATCTAGCAAAGATAGCAATAAAATATGACAGTGTAATCAAAACACTCCAGAATAAACGGAAACTTAAGGGATCTTGCTAAACCCAAACCTGTGCTACAAAACAATCTAAAGGGAATTCTGTGGACTAAGAACCAACAAGAACAGATAACAACCAGAGATTGACATACATTGCAGCACCTCCCAGAATTAAATAGACAGAAGGAAGAGTCCAGAACAGAACAAACTCAGAGACTCTGGGAGGTCAGTCTATGATCAAAACAATGACAATGCAAAGAAGGTAAACACGTAGGAACAGAGATGCAGATGGTGAGAAGGTCAGGTAGATTACAGGATAAAATAGAGTGCACTAAATGGAGGGAAAAGTTAATGGACAATAAGGGAAGCTCAAAGAAAATTAACAGTTCACAACATAGCAACAAAATGAAAATCCAAGAAAAACATGGAAATATTAAAACTATGAGGAAACTCACAAGAAAGAACACAAAAA
>NW_006426571.1:0-1130 GCF_000296735.1 Chrysochloris asiatica | reverse complement strand
CTTTGCTGTTATTGCTGGTGTGAGACGATCTCATTGTTGTTTTGATTTGCATCTCTCTAATAGCTAATGATTATGGACATTACTTCATGTTTGTTGGCTGCTTAAATGTCTTCCTTGGTGAAGTGTCTGTTCATGTCCTGTGCCCATGTTTTTAATTGGGTTATTTGTCTTTTTCCTTGTTGAGGTGTTGTAGTTTCCAATAGATTTTAGAAATTAGTCCCTTGTCTGATATGTCATTGCAAAAGATTTTTTTCCCAGTTTGTGGGCTCCATATTTATTCTATTGATGAAATCTTTTGATGCACATAAGTTTCTAATTTTTAGAATGTCCCAATCATCTATTTTATCTTCTTTTGTTTGTGTAATTTTATAGTGTTTTGTAGTCTGTGTGTACCCTGTATTGTTGTTGTTGTTAGGTGCCATCTAGTCAGTACTGACTCATAGTGACCCTATGCACAACAGAAAGAAACACCGCTGCTGACCCTGGGCTAACCTTACCATTGTTGCCATGCTTGAGCCCATTGATGTTGCCACTTTGCCAATCCATCTTGCTGGGGGTCTTCCTCTTTTCCTGTGATCCTCCACTTTACGAAACAAGATATCCTTCTCCAGTGACTGGTCCTTCCTGACAATATGTCTGAAGTATGAGAAAGTCTGGTCATCCTGGCCTCCAAGGAGCACTGTGGCCATTCTTCTTACAACACAAATCTCTTTGTTCTTTTGGCAGCCTATAGTACTTTCAATATTCTCCTCCAACCATAATTCAAAGGCATCAATTCTTCTACGATCTTCCTTATTCACTGTCCAAATTTTGTATGCATATGAAGTTATTGAAAATACCATGGCTTGTGTCAGGCGTACCTTAGTTCTCATGCTGACATCTTTGTTCTTCAACACATTAAAAAGATCTTGTGTGGCAGATTTGCTCAATGCAATATATCATTTGATTTCTTGGCTGTTGTTTCCATGAGTGTTGTTGGTTGATCCAAGAAAAATGAAGTCTTTGACATCTTCAATCTTTTCTCCATTGCTAAGAATGTTGTTTATTGGTCCAGTGGTGAGGATTTTTGTTTTCTTTACATTGAGATGAAATCCATACCAAAGGCTATGAGGAATGGTGTTGCATTTATC
>NW_006426570.1:0-1129 GCF_000296735.1 Chrysochloris asiatica | reverse complement strand
AGATGGAATACACAGAAATAAAATTGACTACATCAGTGGGAAGAAATGATGGAAAAGGTCCATATTATCAGCCAAAACAAGCTCAAGGTCAGTCTGTGGAACAGACCATTAATTGTTCATATGCAAGTTCAGGCTGAAACTGAAGAAAGTTAAAACAGGTTCATGATAGTCAAAATATGACCTTGAATATATCCCACCTGAATTTAGGAACCATCTCAACAGCTTATTTGATTCATTGAACACTAAAGATTGGGAATTTCTGGCAAGATGGTGGACTAGACAGATGTATTACACAGACCCTCTACAACAAAGACACAAGATACCAAATAATACAGACACAGATGAAAATTCTGGCACTCTGAACTTTAGAAGGTCAGAGATGTGGACAGAGTGCTTGCTCAGAGGAGAGGCCATGCAGGGACAGCAAGAGACGGAGAATGACCGGCCAGATGCGGCTCCACCATCTTGTGAGCAGTTTTGGCAGCAGAGGGAGGCCTGGTACAGCAGATTTATGAAGGTGACAGAAAAGGTGTCCAAAGAATGAGAGATAAAGTCTGGCCATCCTGTCTTCTAAGGAGGATTCTGGATGTATTTCTCCCAATACAGATTTGTTTGTTCTTCTGGCAGTCTATGGTGCTTTCAATATTCTCCTCCAACACCATACCTCAAAGGCATCGATTCTTCTATGGTCTTCCCTATTCATTGTCCAACATTCACATGCTTATGAAGCTATTGAAATACTATGGCTTGGGTCAGGGATACCTTAGTCCTCAAACTGACATCTTTGCTCTTCAACACTTTAAAGAGGTCTTGTGCCACAGATCTGCCCAATGTAATATATCATATGATTTCTTGACTGCTGCTTCCATGAGTGTTGATAGTTGATCTGAGCATAATGAAGTCTTTGACAACTTCAATTTTTTTCTCCATTTATGTGGATGTTTATTGGTCCAGAGGTGAGGATTTTTGTTTTCTTTACATTGAGGTGCAATCCATACTCAAGGCTATAGTCTTTGACCTTCATCAATAAGTATTTTAAGTCCTCTTCACTTTCAGCAAGCAAGGTTTTATCATCTGCATATCACAGGCTATTAATGAGTCTTCCTCCAATCCTGATGAAGTTCTTCAT
>NW_006426569.1:0-1187 GCF_000296735.1 Chrysochloris asiatica | reverse complement strand
TTGCTATGAGTTGGAACTGATTCGACAGCACTTAACAACAACAAGCCATTTTCAGTTTAAATTCTAGTTCAAAGACCTATTTTTCTACTGTTGTACTTATATAGAATATTAGAGAATCAATAGTTTCCTATTAGTCTGTCATTTGCTATCTTATTATACTTGCCTCTGGGATAACCACCTTGTAAATAATCTAAAAAAAAATTGCATGTCAGAAAACTTAACTATGAAATTTTTTAATAATATAAACAAAAAATATCTGACCACAGAATTTTGCTGCCCCTTCATTTAGTGATTTTCTTATGAAACTATATACGAGAAATAATGCATCAATATTTTATATACATTGTTTATTTTTATTAAAATTAGTGGGGCCCAGATAACCTTGTTTTTAGCATGTTAGGTACAAATCTGTGCTAATAAATGATTATATTTCAAGGAAACCACTAAAAGCAGTATGGTTTCTAAAATGAGAAATAAGTAGCAAAATACTTGATCATATAAATAGGTTAACCCAGAATTGATCTAAATGAAGTTTAAAATCTGTTTGAAGTTTTATAAAACTGTATTCTAAAATTATTTTCTAACCATTTAATTTTCTAGCACCTTTTATCTTTATTTTCATGCATATAATGGGTACATTTATAATAACATTTCCCAAATGGAAGAAACAAATGACTTACACCAGATTCTCAGTGAGTCAGATATGTTAACTTGCTCCACTAAGTCATTACCTGTCAGTCCAAAAGTCATTTTCAAATGAAATCTTTAAATACAAACCTCTGAAATCATAGTAAGGAAAGAAAATAACATAGCCATATTTCTACTAATTTTCAGTAGTGAATTGTTTGAGAGCAAATTTTAGGAGATTCAAATACTGCTACAATGAAATGCAAAATAAAATGCTGTTAAAAATGAAATGCAAAGATATAGTTCTCACTTTTTAAGAATAATAAAATCTGTTGCATTCATGAGAATTTCAGGGACAAATAGTAGTAGCCTAGGAATCCTGGTATAGCACTGTAAGATAAGCACTGGACTGCTAACCACAGTCAGGAGTTCAAATCACCAGCTACTCCTTGGAAACTCTATGCAGGGTCACCATGATTTGGAACCACCTTGATGGCACTTAACAGTGTGGTACTCTAGGAGTCCTGGTATGGTACTGTAAGATAAACATTGTACTGCCA
>NW_006426568.1:0-1159 GCF_000296735.1 Chrysochloris asiatica | reverse complement strand
AAAAAAAATGATATGGGTGATGTCACAACTGAACCAATAGAAATAAAACAGGATAATAACATAATACTACAAAGAACTATATTCCAACAAATTTGAAAATCTAGGAGAAATTGCCACATTTTTAGAAAAACATGACCTACCTAAACTTTCACAAAATAAAGCAGAAAACTTGAATAGACCTATAACAAAAGAAGAAATTGATCAAGTCATTAAACAACTCCCAGATAACTGGCAAAGAAGACGTAAAATTCTCTATTTGCAAATGATATGATCCTGTACATAGAAAATCCCAAAGCATCAGTAAAGAAAACTACTGGACCTCATTGGAAGATTCAACCAAGTGGCAGAGCACAAGATCAGCATACAAAAATCCATTTTTATTACATTAATTAAGACAGTAGTTCTGAAAAGGAAATCAGGAAATCAATAGCCACCCAAAAGATGAAATACTTAGGAATAAATCTAAACAGGAAATAAAAGACCTATATGAAGAAAATTACAAAACATTACAAGAAACCAAAAGAGAATTCCAAAAATGAAGGAATATAACATGCTCATGGATTAGAAGACTTAACATTGTGAAAATGTCACTACTTCCCAACACTGAATGGTTTAAAATCAGGAAAGGTGTGTGCCAGGGTTTTATTCTTTCACCATACTTATTTATTCTGTACACTGAGCAAATAATCCATTGTTGTTAAGTGCCACTGAGTCAGTTATGACCATGGCAGCCCTGTATAGGGTTTCCAAGGAACAACTGGTGAGTTTGAACTGTCAACCTTGTGGTTCAAACCAACCCTGTGGTCAAGTACTTATCCTACAGTGCCACACCAGGACTCCAAATAATCCAAGACCCTGGATTATATGAAGAAGACTGTGGCATCAGAATTTAAGTAAGACTCATCAACAACCTGTGATATGCAGATGATACAACCTTACTGATAATAGCAAAGAGGACTTAAAATACTTACTGATGAAGAGCAAAAAAAAAAACACAGCCTTCAGTATGGATTGCACCTCAATGTAAAGAAAATGAAAATCCTCACCACTGGACCAAAAACAACATCCCTATCAATGGAGAAAAATTGAAGTAGTCAAAAAACTTCAATTTGCTCGGATCAACCATCAACATTCATGGAAGCAGCAGTCAAGAAATCAA
>NW_006426567.1:0-1185 GCF_000296735.1 Chrysochloris asiatica | reverse complement strand
ACCCGATCCGCCATCTTGTTTGTTCATTCCTTGAATTTGTTTTCTTCAGCTGACCTTTGAAATTTTCTGTTCAGCTTTTCTACTTCTTCATTTCTTCCATTTTCTTTAGCATCTTCACACTGCAGAGTAAGTTTCAGAGTCTCTTCTGACATCCATTTTGGTCTTTTTTTTTTTTTGTCTTCTTAATGATCTTAAAAATTCATCAAATGTCCTGTTCTTACAGAAAATAGGGTGAGAGGGTGGGGGAATAAAAAACCTGTAATAACAAATTTCTGGACCTTTCAGGAATATACTCTACTTTCTTGGGCCTTGTTGCTGCTGAAACTTCAAGACAGTCATTCTCAATTTGTGGAGTTTTTACTTCCTGGAAACTGTTTGACAATGTCTGGAGACATTTTGATGTTACAGCTAGGGGTTTGGTTGCATCTAGTGATTAAATATTCTATAATGCACTGAACAGCCTCACCCCTGTACCTCAACCTCAGCAAAGTATTATTATTATTCAGCCTGAAGTGTCAATAGCTGCAGTTGAGAAGTCTTGCTATTAGATTATAATAGAGTTTCTATGCTTGAGACTAGGAGCCAGCATGAATCTGAAAAATTTGTGTGCAAAGTGCAAAGCTGTCCTCTTTTGCTCTGGTTTGTGACATCTTGTTTTCACTTCAGCTATGTCTGTCATTTACTTACTCCTTTCAACAGCTGCTTCCACCCAGACTGTGGATTTACTTTCAACCACAAACTTGGATTTGTCTGTGTGTGTAGAGAGCCATGTATCATTCATCTCTGCACCTTTACAAATAGCTCTATGATTATTGAACAGTTGAACTGAATTTAGTAGAGGTCTATCCTTTAGGGAGAGTCTGAGTCTCCTCGGGCTGCCTTGACAAATAACCAAAAAGTTAAATCAACAGAAATTTATAGCCTCAGTTCTAGAGGCTTGTTGTTATTGTTGAATCAGTTCCAACACATAGTGACCTTATGTACAATAGAAGAAAACACTGCCAGGTCCTGAGCCATCCTCACCAGGGTTGTTATGGTTCAGTCCATTGCTGCTGCCATGGTGTCAATGCATCTTGTTGGGAGTCTTCCTCTTTTTCACTGACCCTCCACTTTCCCCACACATGATGTCCTTCTCCAGAGGCTGGTCTCTTGATAACATGTCTGAAGTAGAGAGATGGAGAGACA
>NW_006426566.1:0-1188 GCF_000296735.1 Chrysochloris asiatica | reverse complement strand
ATAGCGACCCTGTACAGGGTTTCCGAGGGTGTAAATCCTTACGGGAGTAGAAAGCCTCATCTTTCTCCCGCGGAGCGGCTGATAGTTTCGAACCGTATTTTCCTATAGTCTCAGTGGATTAAACATTAGCCTGCTAACTTTAAAGTCTGTGGTTCAATCCTGCCAGTTTCTCCTTGGTAGAAAGAAGAGTCTGTAGAAAGAAGAGACCATATGCTTCTGTAAAGACAACATCTCAAAAAACCTAAAGAGCAGTTCTACTCTATCTGATAGGGCTGCTATGCATCCAAATTGACTTGTTGTCAGTGGCTTTGGTTTTAATTTGGTGCCTCCACTTAAGACCTTATTCACTATTCAAATCAGGGCTGAAACTCAAACTATTTAACAACTGGTGGTAAATGTCTTTGACCAATCAAATGAGACCCAGCTCATATAGCATCAATCAGACATGATTGAAAAACCAATATCCTTGAAGACACACCTATGAAGAATCATCACCTTAATTTGAATGAGCTCTATATTGAGAGCTTATCCAGAAAATTGGTTCTGAAAACTTGGGGAAAGGGTTATGAGCAACCAACTCCCAGTCTCCTCTGGGGGAAAGCAAGGAGTATGCAAACCTGCAAGTTTGACATGTTGGGTAAAAAAATGAATTCTTGATTGACTAATCCAGATGTTTTGCCACTATGAATGTTTTATACTTAGTGACTTATTATATTCTGTAAGGGAAGGGAATAGCCCACTACTTTCTACATGTAATTAACGAAAGCAAAGTTACAAATCAAGCCAATTGTCTTTATTAGTATGGCTATTATAATCACAGAAGCTAAAGGAAAAGATCTGGTGTGTGAAGTATTGTGGATATGTTCTTTGTAATTCAACCATTCTTTAGGATTTTTTTCCTTCACTTCTAACTTTATATGTCCCTAAAGATCTCTCTGATAACGTAGTGGCTACGAATCAGGCTGCGATCTGCAAGGTCAGCAGTTCGAAACTACCAGCTGTTCCACGGGAGAAAGATGAGGCTTTCTGCTCCCATAAAGATTTACAGCCTCGGAAACCCTGTACAGGGTTGCTATGAGTCGGAACCGACTCGACGGCACTTAACAACAATAACAAAACCAAGGGTCCGTAAGAGGAAGTGCCCAGTGGGTGCTGAAGACTCTGGCTTTATTACCTATCTACCTTAAT
>NW_006426565.1:0-1188 GCF_000296735.1 Chrysochloris asiatica | reverse complement strand
GCTAGAAATTGCCCAGACCCAAAATGGAGGCAGGGAGGGGACTGTAAAGGGAAGAAGTTACTGGCTTAAAAGCTTTCAAGAGGAAGCCTAGTTTCCAAACTGGGTACGGGTTGGTAGAACCTCCACTGAATGATTTCCAATCTGTTGGGACCGGGCTAGTGAAAGGAAATTGGACTAAGACTCTTGTGGTACAATAATGAATAATTGCCATCAGGACTGACTGTGAGTATCAGAATGTAGAGGTAGATTTTTTGACAAAAGGAGGGGAGTTATTGATTTTCAGCCCAGGAACAGAGGTCCCTGGGACCATCAAGTGAGAAGAGCGGAGAGCGTGACAGTACTCAGAGAGGCAGTGAAGCCAGGTATGGAGACAGAGATGATGATGTGGACAAATGGAGTGGCTGAGGACACGGGACTCAGAGAGGGAGAGGAGCTGTTTGCTGACAGCCAGGTGGGTGGGCCTGTGGGGTATATCCTTTGGTTATTTGATGATGCATAGAAGGGATTGTAATCATTGCAATCTGAAACTGAAACTGAAATGGGACAGAGGTAAATAATGATGTATGCACAATGTTGGAACAACAGGGCTCTGAGATACAGGGATTGAGATATGGTTGGAATGAGGAAAAGGGAGAAAATAATGTTAAGATTCTTGGCTCTTTTTTTTTAATTTTTAATTTTTTATTGTGTGATAATTTACATGGGGGAACATTAGTTTTACATTCATTATATTATACATCGTTTCATTGCCATAGTTACCATCCCGTCCATGCATCATCACCCAAACAAAGGGTATACCCCGCAGGCCCCCCTCCACCCCCCATGGTCCTCAGCACACAGCCCCCTTCCCTACCTGGATCTCAAGTCCTCAGCCACTCCATCTCTCCATGTCATCCTCTCTGTCTCCATCTCAGGCCTCACTGCTTCTCTGGGTGGGGTCCTGATCTCCGCTCTTCTCCTGTGATGGTCCCAGGGGACTTTGCTCCTAGACTGAAAGGTTAATCATTCCCCTCCTTGCTATAAAATATCCGCCTTTATGTTTCCAGTCCTCACAATCAGTGCTGATAACAATTATTTGCCCTTGCATCACAAAAGACCCAGCTGCATTTCTTTTCATCAGTCCTTCCTAGACAGGTTGGGTTGGATATTACTCACTTGAGACTCTACCATCCTCCCCACCCTGTTGAT
>NW_006426564.1:0-1188 GCF_000296735.1 Chrysochloris asiatica | reverse complement strand
TCATGTTTGGTAAGGTGGAGGGTCAGAAAAAAAGAGGAAGACCCCCAGCAAGATGGATTGGCCAAGTGGCAGCATCAATGGGCTCAAGCGTGATAACAATGATGAGGTCGGCCCAGGACAGGGCAGTGTTTGGTTCTGTTATGCATAGGGTCACTATGAGTTAGTAGCGACTCAATGGCACCTAACAACAACAAGAATTCCAGTATTGATAGTGGTGAATTTTTTTGTTATATTTATTGGTGGAAGAAATTAGTTAATTTTTTTTGTTTTTGTTTTTTTGTATATTTGGGGGGGGTGTGGGGGTGTCTTATTTTTCTTACTGATTTGTATGAGTTCTTAATATAGTCAGTATACAGGTCCTTTGTTAAAAACATGTATTGCAAATATCTTTTCCCATTCTGTGGTTTGTCTTTTCACTATCTTTGTGTGTGTGGTGTACCCCCATTTCCCTTTTGTGCCTGTGTGATTTGTATTTTTAGGGGTGTTAGGAGTAAGGAGTGAGAGTTAGGGTTAGGACTATGGCTAGGCCTAGTGCTTTGCTTAGTGTTTGGGTTATGGCTAGGACTAGGGTTAGTATATGAAGCCTTGGTAGCACAATGGGTTAAAAATTGGGTGCCCTCTTTCCAACCTGATCCCATCGCTATGGCTCCCGCAAAGAAGGGTGGTGAGAAGAAGGGTCGTTCTGCTGTAACAAAGTGGTGACCAGAGAGTACACCAACAACATTCACAAGCACATCCATGGAGTAGGCTTCAAGAAGCATGCCCCATGAGCACTCAAGGAGATTTGGAAATTTGCCATGAAGGAGATGGGAACACCAGACGTTCGCATTGACACCAGGCTCAACACAGCTATCTGGGACAAAGGAATCAGGAACGTCCTGGTACGTATCCGGGTGTGGTTGTCTAGAAAACATAATGAGGATGAAGACTCACCAAACAAACTCTGTATACTGGTGACCTATGTGCCGGTCACCACTTTCAAAAACCTACAGACAGGCAATGTGGATGAAAACTAACAGTTTATGATCAAATAAATTTATAAATCTGCCTTCATTGGGTAAAAAACCCAGCTGTGAACCTCAGGGTCAGCAGTTCGAAACTACCAGCTGTTCTACGGGAGAAAGATGAGGAGTTCTGCTCCCATAAGGATTTACAGCCTTGGAAACCCTGTACAGGGTCGCTATGAGT